>NC_088980.1:77211176-77511176 GCF_963932015.1 Anas acuta
TGAAATTTCTGTTTGCTTAAGAGTTTATTTCAATACATGTTTCTACTTTGGTGCTACCTGCAAGAAAAAAAAAAATACCATGAATTTGAGGAGAAAATTAGTATTGAACCCCTTTGCTGAAAGAACACCTACAGTGAGATTCTTGCTATGTTGTTATGCATCCCTTCAATTTGTTCTTCACCTTCAGTTTTTATGTCAGCTCTGCTTATTCTTCATTTGTAGTATTCTCTTCTACAATGTTTTAAAAAAAATTTTAAAAACAATGTTTTAAAAACTTCTACATTGTTTAAAAACAATGTTTGCAATGTTTTATTCTCTTCTACAATCTTTTAAAAATCTTCTACAATCTTTTAAAAATATTGGGACTGAAGACAAAAAAATGCAAAAATGAAAATTGCAATATGCCTCTAGTTTGGGATTTTAGGATGGTGTCTTCATCCACCCTGAGCAAACCCCAAAACCTGGGAAGGAAAGGTTTAGAATTTAGACCTGGACATGCATTTCCTGATTTGCATGTGTCTTGGTATAGGAACAAGCAGCTTATTCTGCATTCCTTGTGATCCAGAAGACCACATAATAGCATCTGCCATTGTGAGTCAAGGAATCTGGGCACTAAGTTTAAAGGTTGGAAGAGGAATTTGACACATACATAGATGTAATTTCTTCTCATGTATCTGTAATATTATCTACATACTGAAGTAAGATCTTTTATACCAAGTGTATAACCATTGATGGAGTGGAACATGGAATCACTCAGGAAACTTGTAAAGTTGGTGATTAAGTACTTTCTTCTTTACAAACATTGTAGAATTAGATGTAAATCTCAGTGGGAGTGAATCCTGCAAATCCTGTACTGCCTATGTACTTAGTTTGAAGTTAGTGGAGTTACTTAAACAGTTAATTTTAACCCAATGAGGAGTCATTTGTATTTTAAATTCACCAAATTCTGAAGGGCATCACTGACTGGCAAATGCTGACTGGTACTATTTTTTTTGTAAGGATCAATATGGGAAATTCTCTTCAAATATGTAGCATCACAAAATCTGAATTTTGGCCAGTTAACATGAACATGGAACAGGCAGGAAAAATATATGAGTTGCTAATCAGCTCAAATAAAGAAACAAAATCCTCAGTAATGTAAGAGAACAGGCATGTATGTCATGCTTTTGCCTATGACAACATGGGTCTTGGACCAAGTAAGATGAAGAGGCAGAGGGACCTGATGCCATCAACTGGCTACAATTCCATAATGTGCTAAAAGCTACTCTGAGTGAGTTGGATGGCATTTTATAGCAACAATCTTTGTTACTGAATAATGCAAACTCAGTTAAAGCACACCCCAACCAGCTTAATTTACTGTAAAGCAGGTATCCCTGATAAATGCAAGTGCTCTGGTTTGTTGGACATTTGCCTGGGAGGAAAGCAATCGGGATTCTTGTTCCTGACTCAAGGATTGCTTAGGAAAGCAGTGATTAGATGCCAGTGCACTCTAGTTCTTTTGTTTAATTGAGAAGTTCCAGGAACTAATTAATTTAATCCAAACCTGTGACTTAAGTCAGCTGCAATTGCTTAGCTGTTTGGTCATTTGGTTTCTGCCATACATATTACAACTAATCTTAACAAAAAACATTATTTTGTTTGCAATTTTCTTCAGTTTTTACAAGTGTATACATATACACACTAATAACGATTAAGGGATAAAGCTGGTCTGGAAATTTTCATCAGTATCTGTAAACAAATATTAAGTTTTCATTTAAAATTGCCATTAAAGGTGTGAACTTCCTAGCTGAAGAAGTATTTTCTATACTAAAAAATGAAATGTAAAAAATAGCAGAAAATGCTTGGAACACATATTCAGATGAGAAAGAGATAAATATAGACTGAGCTAGAGATAGAAAAATAATACTTAAATAATGCTTAAACTCAATCTGTCATGATGCTATAAATATACATACCTTAGAAAATCTTCTCTGAAAAAAATACATTAATTTATAATTACTAAAATTCATGCAGGTTTTCAGGAAGCTGAGTTTGAACAGTCAAAATATTTATTTAGGTTTTTAATATAGTGAGAATGAGAAAAAAAAAACAAACAAACATAAATTTACTGATTTTCTGTTCACAAATAATGTCTGATACATATCTTTTCAATAATGTTGAAAAGTGTCTGCTCATTTTCATGTCAGTGAGGTAACAGACTATAAAAAGAGTAGATGACATTGTTTTTTCTCTTTCCTTTAAATCTCATAGGTTTCTGTACAAATATTCATCAAGACAGAAATGTGATCAAAATTATATTTGTTGGCATAATTAACATGAATTTGATAGACTGTCTGTATTTTTATATATGTATATTTAACTGTAAAGCTAAACTGGAAAGAAGACTTGTTTTTTTTTGTTTGTTTGTTTTTTTTGTTTGTTTGTTTGTTTTTTTTAATACCAAGCTTAAAGTACTACTAAATATTCTACAACAGGGAGTAAGAAGTATTTTTTCTATTCAATAATATCATGTTGTTAAAGGTGTAATTTTGCCTTTTCTAAATTGGGTCTTTGGCATTGTTATTCAGTTGTGTCTTCAACATATATAAACTGCACCTCCCTCACATCACCATTTCCATATGTCTAAAGAACACAGAAGTAATAATAATAGTATCATGTCTTACTGGTGAAGTTCCCATTTCTGTTGAAAGTAATCAGCTTTTGTAACACCTGAAATCTCATCAGTAATATTTTAAAAGACATGCGTTGCCTACTGAAGCAGGCTGCTATTCAAAAGGATTTCTGAAAGTTTCTGTACAGGCCAGTTATTTTGAATATCCTTCCCACTATCTAACTTGCATCAGTAGTTACCTAAATATCTTTGAATGTCTGTCCCAATTCCTTTACAGACCTCTATTCTCAGCACGGAATTTAAATCAGAACTAATGCATTTTGGGGGTTGGTGGCTGTTCCCAGAGAGTTAATTCTCATTTAAATGAATAAACTGGAAAATACATTAGTAATTAAAAAAAAAAAAAAAAAAAGTATCTTTTGGAATATCAAAATTCAGACTTTTGCATAGCATAGGTTGAAATGGAGCTGACTTTAATATAAAGTTCCTGGTCTTCTACTAAAGTTTTTTTTTTTCTGCATGCATGTGAATTGTACTTATTTTATCTGTGAAGAGATTGCTATCCACTGTAGATACTCTGGCAACAAATGCTTTCCTGGCTAAACTTTTTGACATACATACATGTATGCAATGTATGTTATGTCATGCAAAGATATTCAAGGGCAGGTTGAATATACAGGCAGAGGTTGCAAAGACATCTCAGTGGAAAAGGGTATGAAGTAATTCTCTAACTTTCTAGGGAATATTTGCACTGTTAGCTTGTATTTACTACTAAATCAGCTTCTACAATGCTTGTTCCAATGACTCAATGTATCATTTGGACAGATCTCCCAGTAGCATGCTAAATATACCCAGCTCTTCAACAGGACTTCCCTCTGAAATTTACGGTTCAGCCAGCTCTGTAACAAATCGCTAGCAATGAAAACAGCATGTGTTACTAGAAGGTTAGCAACTCTTCAGCTTCATCTCTGCGCTACTGATGGTATTGGCAAAGTGTGTTAAGGTCAAATGCTTTTCTTAAAACCGTATTTGAAAATGTTTGTGATGATACAGGTCTTTAAGGCATAGCCATACATCTGTGCACTAGGTAAAATGTAAACAAGACAGGAACTGAAGTGGCAAGGCAAGTTCTACAGCGTGCAACAGCTGTTGAAACAAGAACTGAAAGTCTTTCCTGTCCACTCGGTTTAGGATAAATCTGGACACTCATATTTGTGCTTCGAACAAGTTTGACTAAGCCTCTTAACATTTGAGTGCATATGTGTTTTTTTTGCATGTATGAAGAAGATATGGGGGATGTCATTGTTAATCACCCCTGCTATTTCTGCTGTAGGCAAAACCATTTGTAAATAAGACCATGATCACTTTATGTCTGTAGCTGGCACTGTAGAAGGGCAGTCTCAGTGAGGCCTGGTAGGCATTGAGCAAATGTGCAACACGTATGAGTATCTGAATCTCAACACGTACAGACATGATACAGACATGATTGGGCACTTTTGGCTGCTGGTGTTTTTTTTTGTTTGTTTGTTTTGTTTTGTTTTGTTTTCTTACATATAATGTGTCTCTTATCCAGGAAATGCTTATGTTATGACACAGCCCACCCTTTGTTAGATATGTTTTCTTTCTCTCTCTCTCTCTCTCTCTCTTTCTCTCTCTCTCTCTTTTTTTTTTTTTTTAACTCAAACTTAAAGAAAACTTCAAGATTTGGTGCATCCTCCCTGATTCAAAGTAAAAGCTCCTTAAAAACAAACAAATCAGTCCAATACTGTTCAGAAGTTGCATTTGATTCATACATAAAAAAATAGGAAAAAAATACAACAGTGACATACAAAATAGTGTGTGCTATGTCACTTAAGGGGTTTTGTTAGTGTTAAATTCTCAGTTTATTACAATTCCTTCAAAGATTATTTTAGTGTTCATTATATGTCTTATAAAAGAAACACTGAAATGTGTTTCCACTAACTAGATCATGAGCAAGTACCTCAAAATAGCTTTCATCTGTCATAGACTGTAACAGTCAAGTTCTCACTTGTGAAGCATTGTATACATGAACACCACACAGGAATTATTTAACATCTACAGCACCTGTGGGAAAGCTACGAGTTACTGGAAGTTGTCCTTCTAGGCACAGTTGAGAGAATAAAATCCCTGTTGCTCTCTTCTTCATGTGGAATAACTGTAGCTCTGTTGAACACTAAACACACATACGCACACAGCCATTGACAATGCAATGCAGTTATTCTGTCAGAGTAAATTTAACCATCCGCAAAAGGGCCTGCATGTAGCTTATTCATTGTATGAACTTAGCGGTTTGCAGGCATAATACACACAAAGAACTATTTACTGTTTCCAGTAAGCTGTGGATAGCATGGTGCTAGAAGAAACATTTCTCATTTGTAAGTACAAACAGTGGTATATCTATTTAATTCTTTACAATCAGAAAATAATTTGTTCTGCCCATGTTTCAAGCTGAGTGACAAGGTGCATGGTTGTGACTGACAAAGAAGCTGCTTATTGTTACTAATTCGCCACTGGTTTTTGTAGGTCCACCATGTACCTTGTAAGGAGACTGGATGTTTTGAGTTGATCTGATCTACATCAGCTGTCAAGTCATTGCAGAATTCAGCTGGTAGAATAAAATTGTAAGAAAACATGCCTGCGGAGGTCCAAATACAACCTGCCATTAGTATATGGCATGTATGTGATATTTTTTTCATGTTTTTAAATATTTCTGTTGTCCTGCAGAAGTAGAAAGCATTAAGGTTAGACTGGCATATGTGGAGAAACAGTATAGCAACGTCACTCTGTGTTCATGTATCACTTGGTAGCATGACAGTGGCTTTTACAGAGTGGGATAAGATGCACTGAACAATTATGTACTTCCCTTATAACATGACCAGCTCAAACAGAACTGCAGCTAGAATGTGGTACTCAGTGCATCCCATTCTCCAAAATGCTACTTGTGATGACTGTGCTACTTCTTTAGATGATGATGATTTAGCTATTGGTCTTTGAACTTTGCTGTTATTGTAACTGAAAGAAAACCATCAGGACCTTTTTTTTTACTGCACTATGGAATAGACAGGAGAAACCCCACTTTTCTGACATGCAAGGTGAACTTGCAGGAAATACGTTGAAGAGAAAACAACCATTTCCTTATTTTCTTCAGTGAACCTTGCAGTATTACTGCCATCATACTTTTTTTTTTTTTTTTTTTTTTTTTTTTTGGCGCGGCTTTCAAATTTTTTAAGTGCTTCACAGTTTCAGATTGTGTAAAGCACTCCATCATCTTTTCACCATCTTCCAAAAGTTTAGGATTTTATTTGGAAGTCTTCCCAAATCAAAAGTCATCTCTACCTACCCTGTGTTATAAAAGCTGACATTATCAGAGCCTAAGGTTGTATGCTTGCAGGCAGCAGCTGTTTTATACTGAAGTCTGAAAGCAAAGATGCCTTTAGATCTTATATTGCTTCATATGTGACGAGGGATAAGGTAGCTTTTAGCAGGGATTTGCATTAATAAAAATTAAAGCTTTAGGATTTCACATCAAAGGAAAATGTCAATGAAAGCATATCCTCTCTTAGTTGCATTGGTAGCAGAATATTAACATCACTGATGTAAAAGTTTATATAGCTAGAGGCTGTGGTCTCTGTCTCTCAGTAGAGAAAAAATAATTTTTAGATCACATCAGAAGACTGCAGCACTTAAAATACAAAGACACAGCAATGAGGAATATATTTTTTTCAGGAGCAGTAGGCACACAGAGCACACTCATTTTCAAATTGGAATATCTATTATTAAAAAGGTTAATTTTTAATGTATGAATTCTAGACAGGCATTGACATAGAAATAAATATATTAGTCATTATGCAGTAGCTTTTGCAAGCTTTACTGGTGCTAAGTATTATTTTATGCTACAAATACAGCCATTGATTTCAGCAAAATATCGCCACAGTGTAAGCTGCTGCTTGAGGGACAGAAAAATCTGACTGTGTGAAGTATAACTTATCAAATACAATTACACAGTAAAATGGATTATTTCATTGACACTAGTCCATGGGAACATCCAATTTGCAAATAGTGATGAGATTTTTGAATGCAGAGAGTCCTTTTTAGTTGGAAGTAGGAAAAATGGTTTGACAGTTTTTTGGAACAAAGCACAGTGAGATGTGTGTACATGTTTTCTTACCATCCCAAATAATTAACGGATTTTAATTCTTTTGTTTTAAACAATATAAACCAATACAAATATTATTAATTTATTCAATGGGAAGTTTAGTAACACAATTCTCAGCCAAATATTGATGAAACATTTAAAACATTAATCATCCTTCTCAAATTTTGAAAATTATTATATAAAAGCATGATGTTTTAAAAGTATCATCTGGAGATCTTGTATGAGAGCTGGAACATTTCAGCTTTGCTCTTACTTAACCCAGAATGCTAGCACCTTGGCTCTGAACACAAGCTCAAAGTCTTAGCTACTACCTTGTGTCGAGTTTTAATACTCCAGGTGCCATTTACATGTAGCATTGAATGAGGTTAATATTGCTGACCTGGGAGGGCACTATTTAATTGTGTCTTTGGTTTTGTTAAGTTAATGTGAAACGGAATCTTAAAAGTCTAGGAATCTTAAAAGTAACTTTCTCTAACGTAGAATAAAGCTGTTGCTCACTCTAGATTACTCACATACCTAGTCTAATCATCAGTCTGCGTCAAACAGGTAGAATAAGGATAGTCAATTTTTCCTGAGCTACCACAGTCTTATAAAAGGATTTTCTGAATTACTAACTGAGAAGTCTCACTAGCAAAGAAAGAGTAGCTTTTTTTACAACAGACCTCCTGACAATGTGAGTCTTGATAAGGAGCTGAAGCCAAATTAGTGTGGAAAGGTCTGTGATAAATGCAAACCTTTCTGTATGCTTTCTTTACTTTCATTAAAAGTATTTTTGTGGTGTTTATATTAATTTTTAGTGAAAAAAAAAATTGTAAAGGGCAAGTAGTCATACGCCAATTAATTCAGTAGGATGTGAAACAGCTGTTGGTGTGCTTTGTCAGTATTGGTTGGATTCTCTGTCTGGGTGGATTTGACTGATTAACCATTGCATGAGAACAGTTGTTCTTAAATAAGACAGAAACTGCAAGTTGTTGGGCTAACCCACTGACCTGTAGGAAGCAACATTTTCCTTCAGATTTTATTTTCATTAGGCTTTCTGGACTTTTAACTGGCTTAAAAAAACACTCCTAAAGTTATATTTAAATGAGCCAGAGGATGCGGTAGCTTTATTACATCACTTTTTTTTTAAAAAAAGCTCTAAGGACCAGACCCAAAAAAGAGTAGAGAAACCTAAAGAACATTTTTAGAAGAATTCATCTGTTCATGTTCAAAACTGGGATTAGAAGACTTAGTCCAGCAACAAATAAGAAAGCTATACATTTTATTTTATTTTTTATCACCAAAATTTCCCAGTCTTCTGTAATCTTTTAGACTCCTTCTACCTCCCAGAATTATTCTTGAATAGCCTGAGTATTACCTTATGCCTTATGTAATCTAATACTCCTCCAACCAAGTGGAGAAAGATGACAATAATATGTTTGTGATTCCCCTTATCCTTTTGTAGTGATTTAACCACTCACTCAGCTATTAGGAAAATATGATTTAATTCCCATTCTCCCCAAGTAAATTTCGTCTAGCAATTACAGAATATGTGCAGTAGAAAAAGTATGGTGATAACACCCAGGTCTCACCACTTCTACAAAGGTGTCCTAACCTTCATGACAATGCATCAATGGAGACTGGAACTTAGGCCTTCCACTTAGCTCTTTTAATGATATCAAGTTGAAGGCACAAATTCATAGATACTGGAGACTTTGAAGGTGTTGGTTCTACAAGCAAAATACAGTAAATATCGGGTATCCAACTGTGGACATGAAATGAGGTTATTGATCTCACAGTCTGCATTCCACTTAATTCCCATTTTACAGGGCAATGCTTCTTAGATTTACACAAAGAGAGGCTTTGAAGGTACAGATTTGAACTATTGTACTTTTGTAAATCCTGGAGAAATTGTGGTATGGAAAAATCTGAGCTGCTATTTGCCCAATTACACACGCAGGAATTATTAATATATTTCAGGCCAATACCCACACTGTGAAGAAGAGCTCATTAAAAAAAAAAAAAAAAAAAAAAAAAAAGTCAGTGAAAGCTTTATTTTTTGCTAACCCAGTAAAGAAAACTGTGTTTTATAAAAATGGAGCATTTTTTTTTTTTTTAAAGGCGCAGCTGAATTCAAATTTCTTTGTGATCTGGAAATAAATTTAATTCAGAGATTATGCATTCTTTCAAAATTTTCCATTGTGTTCCTTTTTTTTTTTTTCCATTTAGATATAATTTAAAGCAATGCAACAAACAGCTAGCACATATTGATAAAACCTCACTGAGCGGCATTATTAGAGCATTTTGTTTGTCTATCGAGATCATTCCTTATGCCTACTTATGTCTTAATTATTCATCAAATTGTTTGGATGTCGATTTTCAGATTACAGGTAAATTGCAAATATCTGCAATTTCAGTATGAATGGATACATGATAATATTTCTGTTCCTCAGCCATATGACATTATTTTTAATTAATTAATAATAATAGAATGCTAATATGAATTCATGACACTTTAAAATTTACTGATATTTTCATGAATACTAGCAGCTGTTGAAATATTCCTAATTACAAATATCACTTATCAAGAGTAGCATATTGAAATGAAGTAGTTTGTATGCAAGCACATTGACAAAGCTGTTTTGTTCTATTTTTTCTTTCACTCTTGAGCTAGGTTTACTTTTTCCTTAATGCACATAATGCTAAACATGAAATAGTTTAAATTGAAATTAATATATAATAAAATACATCTTTATTCAAAAGCTTCAGAAGAGCAAAGAAGCTGAAGAATTAAACTTTGTCTTACTGAATTAGATATATTGTCTGTCATGATAGGTATGTCATGTATTATTGGGGAGATACTGG
Organism: Anas acuta; assembly: GCF_963932015.1. NCBI lineage: Eukaryota > Metazoa > Chordata > Aves > Anseriformes > Anatidae > Anas > Anas acuta. The sequence goes on from NC_088980.1 coordinate 77,220,809, forward strand.
ATCAAATAAATTACTACATCAAAAAACTCATCTGGTAAAACGTACGATATTAATATTAAATCAAATACATTTAAGGATTCTGCAGCCTACAGGTAGAAATATATTCTTTTCTAAGTCTTTATTTAAATTCAATTTGCTAAACATGCAAGGTGTGCACCATCTGGTAAAAGGCAGAAATATTCCTTTGACAGCGTTCTTTTTCTTTTCTATGTTAGACTATTTTATGAACTTGATACAGAAATAACAGAATGATGGCACACTCAGAACTAGTAAGTTTTCTTACAGTTTTCAATTGCAGATGAAGAGGCTTTGATAATGAGGAGTGTTATAAGATGGACATTTACATGTATATGATGACTGCGACGTGGATCATTGCCATGAGTGTTTATTCTAACTCTTAACGAAAGGCAGCTTCCTATTACATATGCATGGAAGTCTGCTTTTTACTGTCACATACAATTTTCTTACTTCAAACTGCATAATGTCTGCTTAGAATGTATGCTGTTACAGAGACATAATGTCCAAATTTTAACAGTCCCAGACTTTTGCTGTGACATGTTTTAACAATTGTTGTGTTTTGTTTGTTAATTTAAAACACTGACTTTCACATTGTTTTTCCTTGCTTTGTTTAACCTTTGGAGTGGCCTTCATCTTGTATTCAAGAAACTTGCATGTGTATTTGGAAGCCATTTAGGTATTATATAACTACCTATTTATAGGTTTTATGAGTACTTCTGGGCCAAATGTGACACAATTCACAGTGCTGAGTCTAGTTATATTAACAGTGCTTTTGCACCTGGATAATAATCGAACTTTAAGGAGAAGCTCTGCTGGATTAAATGAATCATTAATGACTCCCAGAAGAAGATGCTGTGCTATCAAGATCTGAGCAGCCATGGCAATCATGAGAAGACTTGATTGGGACTGAGAGGAAGGTGCACTTAAATGTTTTTCTTGCTTTTCTTGTTTTTCACCCATTAGCAGCCAGCTTTCTTCCTATTTAAAATTCCTATTTTTAGGAATGGACATCAGTTTAGTCAATAGAGGTCCACTGCAGCTTTGCTCTGTCCATTCCAATGCCAGCCAAACCTAGATGTGGGGTGGGAAGAGAAACCTTTAAAAGCATTTCAGGTGACAAACATGTTCCTGAGATGATGATATTGTAGGAGAACAGATAAAATTACTTTCTCATCCCCTTCTTAGAGGGCCAGTTCAGTAGAATGTGTGTCTTATTTTAAATAAAGCATGGGAGCAAGTATGGAAATAGTTGGAGTAAGAATGGAGTAAGAAGTGCCAGGTGCCCAAAGTGTATTGGATTGCTGCTGCTCAATTTAGCAGGGGAGATTTGGCTTCAGATTATTTAATACCAACATACCATAGTACAGGTAACTGAAGAGTTTTCAAGGTAAGTTCTGTATTCACCAGGATGCCTTTATGAGCTATCTTCAACATCTGGTACCACTTTGTCTCTTGGATGATAGCCTTCAGCTCTGTTTCTCTTTGGAACATGATGTGCCTACCTGTGTACAGCATTAGCAAGTCATTTCAGCACTGCACACCGATCTATAAAGCATCAGTGTTTGTTTTGTCCCTTTCTAAGCTGTCTCACAAAGCATCCAAGCAACATAATGGAAACTAAAATACAATACACTTGTTAACAAGTGTCAGACAACAGAACTAACTAGCCAGTATTTGACAACAGACAGTATTTGAACAGCAGATGTAAGAGAGTGTCTGACATATTATGGTGAGCCAACCTCACAAAAATAGGAACAATGTTCTGCTTGTATGAATGACATGTTAAATAAAGAATAGCAAAAGCAAAATGCATATTTTACAATAACTGAGCAGTGGCTTCTCTTGTGGGCAATTTTGTTTGCTTGTTTGTTTCAGAGGTGATTGGTTCATTTAAGTTTAAAATATTTTTATAAGTTTTGAAAGAAACTGAAAAAACAAAAGGTGTATTATTTTATTACTGTCTCTGTAAAATGTAAAAGCATAGTTCTTCAGGAGAAACTGTTCAGCTGAATTATTCTTGTGGAGATATATTGCTAATAGCATGTAAAGAATGAGTTCAGTTTGTGATTCAAAAGCAAGGATATTTCTTCTGTGTCTTAAATTCAAGTGGCAGCATGTTGATTTTTCATTGCCTTCCTTAGCCACTGACACATAGAAAAATCGGTATCACTTTATTATTATTATTATATTATCGGTATCAATTTATTTTAATTTGGATAAGGGGGAGGGGGAAAAGGGAAAGTCTTGATCTCATAAGGCCAACAACTTTAAAGAAAATATTATTCTTCTGAAGCATTAGAACATCATGAAGAGCGAAGACTAATCTGAAAACAGGATTTGACAGAAACTCTATGTAAATCAAATCATTAATATGGTTGGCACAAACACACCATCTGTTGAAAGATATTGGTAGGAAACAAACTGGAATCTTTATAAGTGTGAAACAAGAACTGTAGCAGGTCAAGGTTTCACTAATATCATGTCATCAATGCCAAGCATAATTAATCATATTTAATATATTTCTCATATTGTTTTAATGGCACCTCCCTAAAAGTATTTTTCAGCGTTTTCATATTGTAAAATAATGGTGAATGTAGTAGTGGCTACCATTCATGGCATAGCATGAGAAGAAAATCCTATGCTTTTGCACAGAACCTGGGAAATCATTGCCATCAAAGAGCATCTATATTTTGGCTTCTCTGTGCTAGACCCCTGACATAATCAGAAAGTACTTCCTACCCCAAAATTGAAACACTTCTCTTCATTTTTTCCTCTGAAGTGCGGCTTCCTCAGCACTAGCCTACGATGATATCCACATGTAGTGATTCACCTGATCCTGAAAAGTATTTTATTTGCTGACTGCAATATAATTAATCATAATTTCCTTTGTTGTACAGACATCATTGTGATGGTCCCAAGGTAAGGCCAAAATCCTTGACTGATGAATAGGAAAAAGAAACTTATAATTGCAATGGCTGCAAGTTAGAGCACAGGAAGTTCTGCACTGACATGCAAAAGAACTTCTTCACGGTGAGGGTGACAGACCATTGGACAGGCTGCCTAGGGAGGTTGTGGAGTTTCCTTCTCTGGAGACCTGAGGCCTGTCTGGACGTCTACCTGGGCAGCCTGCTGTGAGGAACCTGCTTTGGCAGGGGGGGTGGACCTGATGATCTTTTGAGGTCCCTTCCAACCCCTACAGTTCTGTGATTCTGTGATTCTGTGATTAATAATAATAATAGTAATAATAATACTCTTGAATTATAGCTTAGAGTTCAACCTACAGGAACTCTGTAACTGGGTGAAAAAAAACTTTTCCAAGAACTTCTCTCTAATCTAATCAAAAAAGAAATTTGACCCTTAAGTTTTGATATTCCAGGCGTATGTCCTCTCTGCATTGCTAAAAGGAGGTAAATAACATCGCCACAGTCCTAGTTCATAAATTTGATTCTAATCAAATCAAAGACCCCAAATAATTATTTTTATATCAACTTTTTTGAATGACCCAAAATAATTACCTTTTAAAAGTCTGTGTTGTTTCATTTGTTTATTTATTGATTGATTTTTTAATTTAACCTTACGTAGCTGGGGTTGGGCAACAGCTTTTGGATGGCTAAAACTTTGTGAGGTGAATACCGTCCTAACTAACATATGCTTGTAAAATGTGAATTTGAGAACTACTTCATGATGTTTTTCAAAGCCTAACTACTTCAGAAATCATTGGTTATGAAAAGTTTGTCATGAGAACAGATGATTCCAATGTTAAGAATTTGACATTTGAAACAAAACAGTTGTTTTGTATGTCAGATCTGATCTACAGTGGATATGCTGCAGCATATCAGTGGCACTATAAAAATCTTCATCTGCTCAGTAGTTAATCTATAATTCTGCCAATAGATGCTCTCTTTCAGTTATGGATAATAGGTAGCATGAATAATGCTGTATGACATTCATACAAATGAAGTTGAATTTTTTTTTTATCTTTTGTATCATGAACACCTGTTCAGTAGTGATTTAAAATAAAAATTCCAAAGTCTGTTAGAGCATGTTAGACACTCCAGCATATATAATTTATTTTGTATGTCTGCTAATTCATAGGCATTTTCATTTTTTTCACTGTGTTCAGTATTTATAAATATTGTTGAGGAGGATTTCATGTGACACAATGACTTTGTCTGTTATCTTTATATTATATTCAAAGAAATAAATTAAACATCTTTAATGATGAAATATATTATAGGAGTACAGCACTTGGTATTTTTACTTTAATCAATCCCAGCAGACATATTGTACTATACTAGATCAAATGAATTGCACTTTTGATTTAGTTTGAATCTAGTGAGGCCGAACAAACTACATTTTTTCCCTCACTGTATGGCTGATAACAAGCAAATGGATAACCAGATGGCATAATTTTTGTGAAATTTCCAAGACACATACTATAGCATAAAAAAGACACATTCATTAAGTGTTCTATCTACTAGTGTGTATCTCAATTCATTCAAATAAAAATTGGCATAGAAGTTACTCTTTTTCCACATAACTGTTGACTCTTAAAACATATAAATGGCAAATCTCAGAATGAGAAATGACACCATTTAACTGTAGATATAACTAGGACTGTCACATTTTTTCTTTGTTCTTCCTAATTATTTTATAGAAGCTGGTTCTCAAGAAGACATAACACAAATTAAATATTTTGAGATTTATAAGTTTACAAATGGGCTTTGTTAACTTCAGTCAAAATAATTTAGTTTGAAAACAAACACTTCAGCAGGAAATGAAGTAAGTAAGCCAATACAAGGCATCTGAAAAACTGAAATTCTGCATAAGGGAAGGAAGTAACAAGCCTTTAGCAAAGCCTTGTCTGCATAGGTGAATCTGTGTTTTTGGCTATACATGTTTTATACTTTGTGTAGTATAGACAGCTTTTGTTCTTAGTGTTTGTAAACATTTTCTTGTTGTTGTTGTTCAGGCATCCATGGTCTCTTTCATGAAATCTGAAGGAAAACGCACTTGGGGGGGGGGAGGAGATGATTCTCCACCCAGGCTGGAATAGAATCATAGAATCATAGAATCACAGAATCACAGAATCATAGAATCACAGAATCACAGAATCATAGAATATCCTGAGTTGGAAGGGACTTTAGACCATGTGACTAAGTGCACAGTCCAAATGCTTCTTAAACTCCAACAGGCTTGGTGCAGTGACTACTTCCCCAGGGAGCCTGTTCCAGTCTGAGACCACATACTCAATGAAGAACCTCTTCCTGATGTCCAGCCTAAACCTCCCCTGCCTCAGCTTGATACAATTCCCGTGGGTCCTATCACTGGTGATTAAGGAGAATAGGTTAGCGCCTGCCTCTCTACGCCCTCATGAGAAATCTGTAGACCATGATGAGGTCTCCCTTCAGCCTCCTCCAGGCTGAACAGGCCAAGTGACTTCAGCCACTCCTCATAGGTCTTCCCCTCTAGGCCCTTCACCATCTTCGTCGCCCTCCTCTGGATGGTCTCCAAGAGTTTTACATCCTTTTTGTACTGTGGTGCCCAGAACTGCACACAGTACTCGAGGTGAGGCCTCACCAGCACAGAGTAGAGCGGGACAATCACCTCCCTCGACCGACTAGCGATGCCGTGCTTGATGCACGCCAGAATATGGTTGGCCCTCCTGGCTGCCAGGGCATAGTGCTGGCTCATATTCAACTTGCTGTCAACCACAACCCCCAGATCCCTCTCTGCGGGGCTGCACTCCAGCATCTTGTTGCCCAGTCTAAGTTGAAGTAAACACTGAAACATATAGGTTGTGCCTGTTAGTTGGTCTTGAAGAAGCATGAGCTGCCTAGATGACTCTGTGAATGACTGAAATTTAAAAGACCTTCTTAAAACTGTATCATATGCTTTTCTGCAGCTTTCTGGCTGCATGTGTACATAGGCACAGCCTTGATACCCAGCTACACCAAAACTGTAACTATATTTGCCTTCTTACATCATAATTATAACTTAAATTCTTTATATCTTGCCACAGTTGCTTTGTGGATTCAGAGCTCCAAAGCATGACTTATGCTTATTAACATGTTTGTCATCACAGATTTGTTTTTTCTGTCTTCTCATACAGTGAGCAATCACAATAGCACAGGGTACCCAGCAGCTGAGGATGGGCCAGGTCTAGGGAGTGTATGTGTGTGTGCGTATGTTTATCATGCAATTTAAATGAGAAGTGTGTATAATATTTTATAACCACTATTGTGGTTTAACCCTGGTAGGCACCTAAGCACCACGCAGCATCTCACTGCCTCCAGCAGGATGGAGCAGAGAATCAGACAGATAAAAGTGAGAACACTCATGGATTGGGATAAAGACAGCTTAATAGGTAAAGCAAAAATTGTGCATACCATTCATTCACTACAGTTGGTAGGCAAATGTTTAACTGATTCCAGGAAAGTAGGGTTCATCATGCTTGGAAAGACAAACACCTTATCTTTGAATGTGTTGTGTTGTGTCCTGTTCGCACACACACACACCAATTCCTTCTCATTTCCCCTAGATTTTACTGCAATGCAAAACATCATATGGTATGGGATATCACTTCAGCCAGTTTCGGCCTGCTACCCTGTGTGTGTCCCCTCCCAGCTTCTTGTTCATCTTCAGCCTCCTCACTGGTGGGGCAGCGTGATTGTGAGAAACAGAAGGGTACTTAATGCTGTGTAAGCATTGCTCAGGAACAATTAGCATATAACTGTTATCAACAATGTTTTGGTCACAAATCCAAACATAGCACCATAAAATCTACTGTGAAGAAAATTACCTGAGCCAAAACCATCACAAACACCTTTGGCAATTGGCATTGTCAAATGGAGGAGAAAAGAAGAAGTGAAAATAGTCCCATTTCCTCCTCTTCTCCTGTGTTGAACTTTGCTCTTCAGCTGATAGCCTCATCCATATCTAGGGTCCCACAGCTGAACTCCTGTTATCAGTTGGTAGTACAAGACCTAACTGAAAACAGTTCTCTCTAGTTTCTCAGCTTCAGCATCAGCTATCAGGTTGACACCAGAACCATGAAACAGCTGTGAGAAAGTGGACTTATGAGTCAGAGGATTCAATGAGCAGCTGAAAGCTATGTCTCAGTGACCCACACTGCAAGATGAACTCTTCAGGAGATGCAGTGAGGTATGCACACTGAATAAGTAATGTAGTCTCTGGCAGTAAAATCTTGTATTTGTGGTGAACTAGATAGCAAGGCTATAGTAGCTCATTACAAGTATGTTTCAATAAAGTACAGACACCTGCTTTTCTGTCCATATTCAAAGGCAACTGGACACAAGGAAGTGACATTGGATATGAGTATTTTCTGGGGGCTGTGCCTGCAATCACAATTAAATTTCTGCACTGGAGCTTGACTCATGCAGGGAGGAACTTGGATGAAGTTGCATTTATCTGCATTTGCCCCCATATGAATACACCGAGTACATTTATCAGGTGGAATTTCCTACATTTAGATGTAGGAAACCAAGCACCCATGATGGTCACTGGAGAGCTACTCAATAGCACCAGAGAAGACGTTCAGCTCATCTTAAAGTAGTCATCTACATTTGGCCAGCAGCCTTGTTTTCTAGATTCCATTGATTGCATTGTTATTATCTCCACCAACTTAGTCATCTGCCGACACCTAAACTTTGTTGGATAGAGCTTGAATGAAATGCCACTCACGCTCCTTCATTTTCAGGCAATTTTCGTCAATGTTTTTTGAAGATGAAATCATCATCTGAAGTGTTTAACAATCAATATTCATTTATTGTTCTCCCTAATCATAATAGAGAGTTTTTCAAGCTGTATCTACAAAAATTTCTTCATTGATTTATGTATTTTCTTCTGAAAATTCCCAAGAACAAATTTAGATACTTGACTAAACACAGAAGAGGACAGTTCTGTGTTGCTTTCTTTACTAATTCCTTTTTTTTCAAGTGGAGAAAAAGCAACAGAAGGTGGGAAAAGAAAAGTTAAGAATTTCTTGTGGTCATTTTTCATTTAAACTCCAAACTTTCTGTTAAAGAAAAAATCCCTTTCCTTGTAGAAAGGTCACCAAAATCCAGGAGCTATGAAGTTCCAGGGGTGTGTAAAGGTTAAAAATATTTTTTAATCTTTGTTTGAATAGTTTATAATTATTCTTTCATTTTTGAATTTATATTTCATAGGTCTGATATGCCAAATTTGTTTTAAAACTTCTTGATGATCCAGCGTTCTGAAGGATGACGGAGTAGTTTGGTCATGTGTACAGAAATAGGAAATCTAGCAGGTTTCTCTGGAGTAATGCTCCAAACAGAACCATAGACTTTTTGTGTGAAAACACAGAAGTTCCACAGCATAGGAAATCTGATGGGAACAAGCTTCTAAGTTGAGTTAAACTAATATAAGTATCTTCTTACTTCTATAATGACATAAATAGAATGAACGGGCAATTCCCTGCACCAAAGCTGGCTGATTCAGAGTGTAATTACCATAGTTATTTGGTAATGCGTACTGGGATAATAGAGGGTATGACAAGATTTCCTTTCCTGCTGATGCCCTGTGGTGGTTTTACTCGGGTGGGCAGCCGAGCTCCACCACAACTGCTCCCTCACTCCATCCGCTCCTCAAAGAGGAAAGGGAAGAAATACAACACAAAGAGCTCAAGGTTTGAGATGAAAAATATTTAATTAAAGGGAAAAGGAATGGGGAGAAAAAGAAACAAAAGAAACAATAAGTCTGCACAGAAGCACAGAGAGAAAGGAAAAAAAAAATTAGTCTCTACTTCCCATCAACGAGCGATGTTTGGCCACGTCCTGGGAAGCAGGGCCTCAAAATGTGTAGTGGTTGTTCAGGAGGACAGCCTCCTCCCCCACGAGAGCTCCCCTTTTTATTGCTGAGTGTGACATCAGGTGTTATGGAATATCCCTTTGGTTGGTTTAGGTCAGCTGCCCCAGCAATGTCCCCTCCCTATCACTTGCTCACCCTCAGCCTGCTGGCTCTTGGGGGCTTTGAGGGAGTCCTGATACTGTGCCAGCACTACGCAGCAATAGACACAGCACTGGAGTGATATCAGTGCCGTTCCAGCTACGAGTGCAGAGCACAGCACTGTGTGGGCTGCTGCAGGGAAAGGTGCCTCCATCCCAGACAGACCCAACACATACCCACTGCTATAAATTCTGCTATTGTATCACAGAGAGGAAAGAGAAACCTATTTTCAGATACATCAAGATTTCAGCATATGCAGAATACACACATCTGTATCTCTCTCATACTGCCTAATCTCTAGGTTTGTACCTATTGCTCTTCCAGTTCAGTTACAATTTCTGTCCCCTTCCAGATACAGCAGATTGACCTACTGACAAATTAAACCTGGTGCATGGAGAAGGAACAGTGTGTAGCATCTCAGAGAGAATTTTGTCTCCAGAGAGAACCTAGACTCATGTAATTTCCTGATTTCCTCTCATGGGAATATCCATATCATGCGGTCTGACCTTTTGCATCCCTTTTGTCACACATCCCAACATGCATCATCTCTTGCAATTGAATGTAAAACAACTGACTGAGTCATTACATTGCTTTCTGTAACTTAATGTGAATCCAATTTACTGTCTTCTAATGTAAAAGGAAGAAAAATTTCTTCACCAATGGTAGCACTTTGTCATTTCACTTGATCTTTCAGATGCTGAAAACTTTGTTTCACCAGAATATAAAACTGCAGCGTCATCTTTGTGGTTTTCATTTATCTGCTCCTGTTATTGCCAGAACCAAAATTTCTTACCTGGTTAAAAACAAAAACATTCTAAAAGACTAGTAGTTATAATATTGTAAGTATTCTGACATCATATCTGCTGTTCACTCTTTTCTAGGTACCCTACCTTACTTTCTGACTCAGTACAATGAAGACATTACAAGCAGGTAAGTTTCTTCATACTATAGGATGCAATCTAGCATTTATTGACATTTTGTTTGAGGAACTACGTGAACTGAAGTTCTCCAGCTTCTCATGGTAGCGCACTTTTTCCCTTATCTAAATCAATTTTTGGCTCCTCCTCAAACCTTGTTTTTAACAGCTTTTAGTTCTGCATATCAAATTCATATTGACTGATCTTTCAGTAAAATATAGATGTAAGAGTTATGTGTTACTTCTACTTCATTACCATCCCATGTCTCCAAAGATTCATGTCAGACCATGAATATTTGCAAGACCATCCTCAATATGCTGCTTGTTATGATGATGATCACACTATGCAAGTTCACTAGCCTGACTCTTCTCTATCCCACAACAGCAAACTTGTGGAAAGAATCAGCATACCCCTCAGGTGTGGCCAAAGATACATCCTACAGAGGGAACATATCTCTGTTACCCTTTCACAGAAAATCAGATCTTCAAGCCTAAGCAGTCTGGTGCCATTGCCTTAGTGTTATTCCTCCCTTGCTTCCCTTACAGTAGGAAGCTGGGCACTCTGGGGATACAGAGCAAAGAAATCAGACATGCATAGTGATAAATGACACATAAATTTCCTTGCTTCACTGATCTTCCTTCATCTTCCTATTCTTGCCTCAGGTGGACTTCTGCAGGAGCCCAGGCCTCCAGGTCAGGGATGCTTTGATGGGAGGTCTGCCTCTCATGACTCTGCAGACTGTTTCTTCCTGTGGCTCCACACCAGCTCCCCTTAGTCTTCATCAAAAAGCCCTCTGCTTACAGTATAACTTCTGCTGGAGTTTATCTCATGACTTGGAAGGGTGGAACCCATCACCACCAAGTAAAGTGTTGCTGAGCTCCCTAAAACACACCCCTGCAGCAATTTTCCTCCTTTAGGCATACAGAAAAGGTCATTTCACATTTTCTCTGGCACTAAAATCTAGCTTAAGGTATTCCTGCTGTCCTCAATCACTAAACTTTGCTTTAGTAATTTTCTTATCACCCCCACTGCAGTTCAGTCCATAAGATAACTGAACTAGTTGTTGCATAGTAAAGTTGCACAATAAAAATGCACTTTTTATATAAAACAACAAAGTAGGGTGGGAGATTTCAAAATTGATTGCAACTCATTACATTGTTAGAGAAAAAGAGAAAATCAGGTGGAACTATGCATCTATGTTTTTTTGTTCATTTGTTTTGTTTTGTTTTGTTTTGTGTGTGTGTGTGTGTGTTTAGGTTTTTGTTTGTTTGTTTGTTTGTTTGTTTTTCCTAGAAAACCCTAGACAGTTATCACTGATTTCTGATTGCCTTCTGTCCTAAACCAAATATGTCAGTGTAACACATGCCCTAGTATCCATTGCTTGTCTGTTCCACACTTCCAAGAGGTATTTTTGGAGCAAATGGAATTATGTTATATTAAACTGATAAACAAGTCACAAGATTTAGTAAAAGTAATGTAGAAATCTCTCACTTTCCAGCTGATGTTTCCTGACTGCTTGAACCTGTCCTGCCAGAGAATGTCACAATTTTGTCTCCTAAATGTTCACTGTAGCAAAAATGCTAGAATACCTATGAAAGTTACAAAAATTTTGGATAAAAAAAGGTTTAAAATGATTTGTGGCAGTCTGTTCAAGTGATATGGAGTTAATATTTGATTTCTAATAAGGATTTTGATATCAGTATGGCGTGACAATGTATTTCCCCCATTTTTGAGAATAGCATATTAGGTCCATCCATTCACCGTGTGTCACTAATTTCACATCTGAGACAGGAATTAGTTAACCATCATAACAGTAATGTACATTAGTGGGACTAGCAAAATTTTGGATGCTCATATATTCAGTTTTTATTACAAATTTGATTGCTAATTGAAAGCATTGTGTGCTCTTTGCACAGCTGTGATGTTGTTACCCTTTACCTTCAAATTTTGTGATGTGTCTCTACTAAGACCTGACGTATTTTCACAAAAAGGGAAACCAACAAAGTAGTTTGAGTTGAGAAAAAATATATTTTTCTTGTTGTTTATCTGGGCCTAAATGGACTTTAAGTATTCTAGTATTTAACTTTTTTTTTTTTTTTTTTTTTTTTTTTTTTTTTTTTACATATGGAATAGAAGGCTGTTAGGTGTCCTGCATTTGGATAAACTGTATTGTTTTGTCTCTCTTGTACTTGTTCCTACACAGTAATGGCTTTACTTACCTTATCTGCTCTTTTTGATCGATTCAGCCATATATAGCCATGCAGGACTGATCGTATCTGGAGGTGAAGGTACTAACCAGGCCACGAAAGAGTTCTGTCTTCTCAATGTAACAAGGTAGTGCAGAGATCAGATCAGACCTTTAAATATTCATCAACAGTTTTCACTCAATGGAACAACTATTTTATGTCTGTTTAAGCAAATGTGTAGTGTCAGTATTGTTATCAGGCACAGGGGATCCCTTACTAATGCAAGTTCAGATATTATACACAACATATATCTACTGGACTATCTTCCTTTTTTTTTTTTTTGACATACCGCACATTTGCTTTCAACGCATTTTAGCATGTATTTCTAAGAAACCATTTATAATTCCAAGGTGCAAGGCAGGTCTTTAAGCAGTCCAGCTTTATCTAGTACCATTACTTCATGTTGGCTAAGATTTTTAAAACTGCTAGTTAGAAAAAGAAGAATACCAATCTGATTTTCCCCATACAGTAGTAGTAATATTTTTAATGATATTTTAAAAATAAATGATGACATGTGTTAAACCTACATCAATACTTACACCCCAGCCTGAGATAAAATGCAGAACTTTACTAACAGTGTTTACATATTTATAGTTATGACATTTAATTTGAATATTAAATACTAATCTGTCTTTGACCTTCTTAATTTCTAGGAGATAAATATGTGAGTCAGAAATCTCATTTCTTCAAGCTCTCTCTTCATTTCAGTGGAAAGTTTGCATTACAAATTGTTGCATTTGGATGGATGCTAAAGGAACAACTATGACAATCACTTTGTAGATACTGGTTGAAAAAATGCCAGGTTCTTACACAACAAACTGCTCAATATTTTATATAAATTGAAGATGTTTTTAAATTGCAAATGTTACATGCAGGAATAAGTTAACGTCTGAGTGAAAGGACAACAACGTAGCTTCTGCCATAAGCAAGCTGTGCATTTGTGACAAGGCTTTTCATATCATTCCTGGAGCAGCTTGTTCTAGCACTACAAAGTCCAATACTGGGCTGAATTATTACCTACATTCTTACTGCAGAACAGGAAAAATATCACACACAGACTATCCAAACACAGTTTCTTATAACACGAAAAGTCTTTCTTGTTTTCATGGGGCAGTTTTAAGGCAGGAGGTTTCTTGGTTTGTATTCATCCTTGTACAGATTCCTTCTCTCTCCCTCACTCATGTAACCTAATGATTTAATATTTTGCCAGGGATTAATTTTCTTACTAAATTCTTTGGGGTAAGGCTTTCTCTTTTTGAAGGTGTTTCATAAAGCCACACTTACATCTTAAGTGTAGCTTTGCAAATCATTATGCCATAAACAAAGGGTGCTTCTTTTACAAGAAAAAAAATATGTGTTATCCTGGTTAAATTCTGGTGTTGGGGTCTGAGGCCAGGCCTACATGACTGTTGCTGGATACTTGACTGTTATTCAGGGATATAAGGAGAGGGACTTCTGCCACTAAAAGCTTCTATTCCAAATGCTCTTAGGAGTGGAGGTCACAGTTGATGCTGGACAAAGCATACTTTGCATACATAATGTGCCATGTGCTGATTCTCTAGCACAAAGTAGTGTAGGTCTTAGAGAAGACACTGTTTACAAGAAGTACAGTGGCTTGACAGCTGGCTATTCAATTTTTAAAAATGCTGCCTACACTGCTTCTAGAATTAACATCATAAATGATATTACCGAGGTATTCTGAGAACACATTTTTCTGATAGTAATCTAGGTATTTGCAGCAGGAACACTCTCCCCAGCCAATTTACCATACAGCCCCACAGATGTGCAACGCCCAAAGCAAAGAAGGAACTGAGAGGATTGGGGTAGGATGAGTTACAGCTGCGTACATCCCTTCCAGTGGTAGCATCACCAGGTGTCCAGCTGCAGCCTGACTGTGGTACCCATATGACTTGAGTATCTTCCATGCACCACCTCTCTAGCAAAAACAAGCTACAGTGGTAAAACTGTGATTATCATGATAGAATGGTAAGTGTTTGCTTGTAAAAAAATCAAATAATTTACTGCCTTGCAGTCTGCTGGTGGACTCTTATTTCTCTATTTTTAACTCTAAAGTCCTCTTATATCAGTCCCTTCTCAGTAAAGCATTTGTTCATGCGCTGCACCTTTTTAATGAGGCTGAATAAAGCTAATCTTTTAACTTTTACAGGCAAATCCACTTCAGCTTGAATCTAGCTAGCCTAGATATCATGAGCAGTCAAGATATGTCTCACAGGCTCCTGCATGAACTGTTAAAACTACTGGTCTGTATTCAACAACATGCAAACAGCCAGCATTTCTGTTTGTATTGTTACTTAAGTAGATCATGTCCTTGCTATAGCTTTCATAGGCTAATCTTTTAAATTTAAATCAGCAGGACCTAAAGAGATGCTGATTGTAAAGCATCTCCTGTTTTTTTTTAACTGTTTTTTTTAATCTTTTTTAACTGTTTTGCTGGTCTAAGGTGTTGAATTTGGAGACAGAGATGATCTGTGTCAGAATAAGCTCCATGGCTCAGTCCAGCTGCTGAGGAAAGCAGCTGCTACAGGCACCATTTGTCATTGTCCCAGTATTAGCATATTGCAACAAGGCTTCAACTTAAAAACAAAACAAAACAAAAACAATAAACAACAACAAAATACACTAAAACATTGAAAATATTAAGGGTCTATCCTACAGGGTTTATAATTGCCAACTTCCATTCAACTATTGTTACATTTTTGCAGTAGTGTAGAGCTGACAGTCTCACTCAGGCACGACTGAAGAATTGGGATTTTTTCCAATCAGGTCAGAGCACTGAAAAAGCCTATGCTGAATATATCCATGCCCTATTTATAACACTCAGAGAGCTGCAGAATGTTTTTTCCTGTAGTGTTTTCTTGGTTTTGTACTTCAAATTTATTTATTTTTTTTAATGGACATTGCAATAAATAAAAATTTATTTTGGTCATGGACAGTAACTTTCTTTGCAAATGCATTATGCAGAGAACTACTCCGAATGACTCCATCAAATGCAGCTGTACTGTTTTAGACTGAGGACATCTAACTGCATCATTGTGTCTTCCTCCCAAGCTACAGAAAACACCTTTTATGTATTTGATCTGTCTCTTCTAAGAAATAATATATAAGGGAGAAGATTTTGCAACAGGGGGAACAAATGCAAGTGCAAACAAGGAAAGACAGACTGCAAGAACAGATGTTAATGAATCTGTCCAACTGAATATGCCCAATTCTATTTTATTGCCATGTTGTGTTTTTGTTTTTGTTTTTGTTTTTGTTTTTTAGCCAAACACAACAATCTCCAGTACCTTGATTAGCTGGTATTCTTCCTAGTAACCAATTTCACTTCAGTGTTAAACTAAACTTAAAATCAACTAAGATAAATCTGACAAAACTGAGATATTTTCTGGAGAAATAAAGGGATATATTTGTGAGTAATACATGTAGTTAGAATGATTTTATCAATGAGTAACTCGACATAAAAAAAAAAAATAAAAAAAAAATAAAATAAAATAAAAATGAAGCTGATTCCAGATGTTAGTTCTGAACAGAATATAGGCAAGGTGTGTTCAGAAATCAGTTTTAACAAATAATTTTGTTAATGCACTATATTTTCATAATGAAACAGATTCTTGATGAGCTGGGACATGATTGTTGTGGGTTGACTTCAACTGGCTGCCAGGTGCCCACCCAGCTGCCCTCTCACTCCCTCTCCTCGACAGGACCAGTGGAGAAAATAAGGTGAAAAATCTTACGGCTTGAGACAGGGACGGCGCTCACCAGTTCCTGTCATGGGCCAAACCGATTCAGGTTGGTGATGACTAGTTTATTTTATTGGCAACTAAACTCAGAGTGGTAGGGTGAGAAACAAGGACCTTCCCTCTGACACTCTCCACCTTCCCATGCCACCCTCACCCCTCCATTCCTGACCAGTCCACCTCCTGCCCCCAAGCAAGTCATGCAGGGCCTGGGCCCAGGGCTGGTGTCAGTCCCTGAGAGCCCCTCTCTATTCCCCCTTCCTCCTCACACCACGCCCTGTTCCAGCACAGCCTCCTGCCCAGGGGCCACAGGGGGCTCTCTGCTCTGGAGCCTGGAGCCCCTCCTGCCCTCCTCCTCCTCTCCCCTGGTGCCAGCAGGGCTGTTTCTCCCCCTTTCTTTGTGCTGGCTGCCAGGCAGTGCTGTGCCCTCCTCCCTTCCCCAGGCTGTCCCTGAGGCGAGGCGCCACCATCTTGGCTGCTGGGCCCAGCCATGCCCTGCTGTGGGGCTGTTGGAGCCGGCATGGGGCAGTCCCAGCATCGCCCCGTGCTGTGGCAACAAAGCAGATGCACCCGCACCCATGGGCGCCTGCACCTCCTGTACACTAGAAAAATTGGCACATTCATAAACACATTTTACAGGCTTTTGTTAAATGTGGCAACACCCAAATTCTGTCCGAATGGAAGTACAAACACAAAATACAGTCTGCATAGAACGTATTCACCCAGCTGTCTACATTCAAAACCACAGCTGTGAATACAGAAATAATAATCATCATCAGAATAGAGGTTTTATGTTGTTTTGCTGCTCTCAAAATATGCTGAATTAGGTTGCTGAGACCTCATCCTCCTCCACTATGCTGCGTCTTGTCACATGAGGGATCATAAACAAGGTAATGTTACTGAAAATGCCATCAATGTGACAAAGTACACCAAAACAAGCATTTCAAATTACATATCTACAGATAAGTGTTGGTCCCTTCCCACACAGGTCTAATACTTACCGGCTCACTGACTGCTGGGAAGCTGATAGTTCAGAGTTCCCTTAGATATTTTCTGTTTTCTTTAGAGAGGTTGCTTCTAAATCACTCCTCATGCATCCATGGTTTTAAGAGTCTGCAGAGATGTTATTAAGTCTTTCTATCCTGTATAGTAGTCTGTGGGGCTTTGTTACCTCTTATTCAGAGTTGGTTGATTGCTGGGGGGAAGAGTCAAAAGTCGTGGCTGCTGATGAATAGGCGTCCTTAGCAGTTTATATACACAGTAGGTAGAAATCACTCTGGAACTTCTCCTATCACTGTTACAGCAATGATCATTTTCACAAAAAGAAAAACCTTCTATCATGGGTATTGCTGGAACTTGATCATAATGAAGTAGTACAGAAAGGAGCAATCCCTTGCAACTGACTCAGACAGGTATTTAGTTACCATTGTCCTAAAACTTCTGACTGCCTGTATATCCCAGGATTCACTGAGATGAAAACCATAGTTTTGGGGCTGCTACAGTATGTTTTGTCTAAAAAAAAAAAATCTTTCCTTACTTAAAAAATGACCTTTGATGTAAAAACTTAGAAACACTTAAAAAGATGCTTGATTATAGTCAGTTTGATTAAATATTTATTGCAAGTGCTTCAAACTGGAATTTGTGAAATTAATTACATTGCATTAATTACACAAGAAAATAGTCATACTATGTATGCAATCCACTGTTTTTTAAGTCTCACTATATACTTAAAATGTCACAAATTACATGCTTGTCAGAAGTCAAAAAAATATATAATTCAAAAAATTATGAAAACTACTTTGCATGGATTCATCAAATATAGTCTTTTCATCCTACAGCCAAATATCTGCCTAATTAAATCACACAATCCACACATAAATATTATATTAAAAAAAAAAAAAAAAAAAAAAAAAAAAAAAAAACTAGCTGCCACTCCACTCTGTTCGTTTCACTTTAGACTTTGGCTTGCAGTTTTAGAAATTTGGATAGGTATGAGAAAGGTTATGTAACTTCAGTGAAGCCTTTTCACCTGTACAAATAAAATTATTGTGTATACTGCACCTTCTTGTTACATCTTGCATTTTTACGACAAACTATCTACAGTCCTAGCAAATAAAACTTTGCCCAGAATGCTGCTATGAAGATTTTTTTTTTTCCTTTTCTTTCTTGAACTTTTCCTTTGGGCATGTCAAAACTCTCTCTGGAACCCTTCACTGATTTATATTCCACAGTCAATGAAGCTACAGCTTTATTCTTCCTAGCTTAGTGTCATCCTTTTGCCCATCTCTCAGTCCCTCTTCATTTATAGGGAGGAATCCTTTTTCCAGTCTTCCTCCCTTTTCAACCAAGCAAATTCCTGCATTTTCACAATGCATTCTACTCCCACGTTTGTATAGACGTCCCCATCTTTTTTTTTTTTCTCTCTTTTTTCTCTTCCCAATTATCCTCTTCCAAATTCCTCCCCCAAACTCTCTTTTATCATCATGCAAACAAATAAAAGTTGGGCATGTTTTAGACCATTCTGCGTGCTTTGATCAGTGCATATTATAGTAGAAAGTTCTCAATCATTTCTTTATAGTCTGTCTGCTATCTATCTTTCTATACTGTCCTTTCTTAGATTAGGCTTTCAGCTTTGAACATTTTATATACACTGTTTAGTACAATATTCATGGACTTTGTGTTAATATGATGTTATGATAAGTAATGATTTGCTGCTCATTCATGCCAAGGAAGACTTTGATCAGATCAAAGGCTTGGGGGTGTGCAGGGGTGTTGTTGCTACAGTGAAGGGCATTGGTGTTGGGCAGGTGGTGTTTTCCTTGATCCTGATGGGAAATGATGGTAAGGCTCAGGTAGGAAGGGTCACATCCTGCAGGTCAATAGCTGGCTGGTATTATAGATTGTGCTTTGAATTTGTGATCATGTGAGCCTCTTCAAGGAACAAGGTCTACTCGATAGTGTTGAGATACTTCTGACAAAGTGGGTGAGAAAAATCTTCACACACAGATGCTATACAGATGAGGAAGGCTTAGAACTAAGTACCTCAAGTGATGGAGACTAAATGGTGGAAGGATCGAAAATGAAACAAGGAGACTTGTAGCTTCAGTTTTTGGGAGAGGGAAGAAGAGGGACAGGGAGGGGAGGGGAAGGGAAGGGAGGGGAGTTAGGCCAAAGGTGTGAGGATTTTGGTTGTGCTCTAAAGAATTATGATGTTATTGGTAGGACTGTCCCTTGAAATGAAGAATAGAAAGATAACCTAGCAGGACACCAAAGCCCATGTGATACACAGATGGAATATGTAGGATCTTTGAAGAATTCAGACTAAATATTGTGAGGATTCAAGCAGCAGGTTATGACAAAAGTCTCCAAAGGTGATATTCTGAGTAGGAGATGGCAAAAAAAGGAAAACAATTTTGGAATTGAAGCTCTGTTTTGTTATGCTTTTAGTGAACAGGTACTGCTTTGTGTTTTGTGTTTTGTTGCTATTTTTTTTTTTTTCTAATTTAAAGAAATGCTGTTCTTTAAATGTGAGCCCTTAGCTTACTGAGTAAATATCAAAAATACCAATTTACTTTTTGACAAAGAACAAGTATGAGAAAGAGAAAGAAAGACTGGCAAGGGCAGAAGCAGATGCAACTGAAGGAGTCTTGAAAAAAATAACATGTTTTTCTTTATCCTTTTATGGTTGTAGAGTGGATTTAAGCAGTTCTCAAGTGTCATACTAATTTTATAAGTGTATGGCATGAACAAGGCAAACGTACAAAGGTACTGTTAGCACCACTGAATGTTTAAGCAATAAAAAGAATCTGCAATACTTTTTGAATATGTCAATACCACTGCAGAATGATGAGGTGTTAAAGGGATACACGGCACTCAGCATCCACTAAATGGTGTCAATCATAAGTGTTTGAAGACTCACTGTACACTATCTCTTCAAGTGTCTTTCCAGCAGTAATAGAAATGATCGGATATATATATTTTTTTTTCCCATGTGTAAGAAAAATGTCACTAGAAGCACTTAGAATTGGTGTAACATTATACAATACCTTCTAAATACTTAAAAACTTGGCAGGATCAACAGCCCCATCATTGAAATTTTAAAGGCCTACTTCAACAGAAAACTATAATTTTAATTGAGTGGAATTATGATATCTTCCTCAAAATGTTGCTATTTGAATACATGGGGGTTATCCTAAGAAATAAAGTATATGTGAAATTCAGCTGCTACCCTTTGTTCTTGACTCCCTGTGGACAGTGGCTGAACTGTGCTGGGTTAGTTTTTAATGAGAACGCCGAGTGCTTCTATAAGACAGGTGTAGACATTCAGCCCTGTTTGTAGTCATTGCTATCAGTTTAGGCAGCTCTCAGATGAAGTTTAATTCTTTTGTTTGACTTCTGTGAAAAGAAAGCTTTATAAATAAGTTGAAAATGGTGAATAAAGCATATTTTTAAACAGTTAAGTGTTGTTAACCAGAGAAAGACTGATGAAGCAGGTTGAAGGATGCCCATTGAGAATTTGAGCATTATGCTGATCTGACTAGAAACCAGTGTGTATGTATTAAAGCAGATGGAATTTTGAGGGCACTGAGGATGGACAATTAAATATTTCATAATGCCTCTTACTAGGCATCAGAGAGGCCTACTTTATAACCCTCTACTTTATAAATTACAGAATTAAGAACCCTGCAAATGATTACTGATCTGTTGAGTTCAGACTAGGTGGGATCCAGTGTCCATTAGAATATTTTGCACACCCAGTAAGGTAGCTAGAGGATGGAAAATATATAGTGATTTTGGGTGACGTTTGGTTAGCTAAGAAGTTTTATAAGTTTTAAGTAACATATAGGAAAAAGAAGGAGTTATTCTTTAAAGATCTGAGACCAGAAACTTGGTGAAGTTCTGTGAGGCAAGATCTCCATGCCCTTCCTTGCTAGCTCAGGAGGTCACCTGGGCAGCTGGGCCAGCAGTAGCAGATGCTGCAGGAGCATGCAAGAGGGAATGGCCTCAGTTGCTCCAGGGTAGGTTTAGGTTGGAAATTAGGAGAAATTTCTTCTCAGAAAGAGCACTCAGGCATTGGAACGGGTTGCCTGGGGAGGTGGTAGAGTCACTGTCCCTGGGGGTGTTTAAGGAAAGGTTGGACATGGTGCTTACGGATGTGGTTTAGTGGTACATTGGTAGTAGGGGGATGGTTGGACCAGATGATCTTGGAGGTCTTTTCCAAGATTAATGATTCTATGACTAACATTAATGATTCTATGATTCTATAAGTCATGGCAGAAGAGGGGATCTCATTCAAATGCATCTGTCAGGAGTGGGGAGCAACAGGCTTACAAGGAGTGGCTGAGGGTGCTGGGATTGTTCAGCCTGAAAAATAGAAGGCTCGGGGTGACCTTATTGCACTCTACAGGTACCTTAAAGGAGGCTGTGGCGAGGTGAGGGTTGGTCTATTCTCCCATGTGCCTGGTGACAGGACAAGGGGGAATGGGCTAAAGTTATGCCAGGGGAGGTTTAGGTTGGATGTTAGGAAGAACTTCTTTACTGAAAGGGTTGTTAGGCATTGGAATGGGCTGCCCAGGGAAGTGGTTGAGTCACCATCCCTGGAGGTCTTTAAAAGACATTTAGATGTAGAGTTTAGTGATATGGTTTAGTGGAGGACTTGTTAGTGTTAGGTCAGAGGTTGGACTCGATGATCTTGGAGGTCTCTTCCAACCTAGATGATTTTGTGATTCTGTGAAATGCAGGCTCTGAGAATTACAGAAACCCAGATTGAGGAATAGCTTACTGATGTTAATAAATTAGATACTGCAATGTTAATAGCATCTCTTTTGAAGATTATGTGTCTGGGTTATACTTGTGGTCTAAAGAGATGCCAGGTGTCTGAATCTCCATCCAAAGCCCTGAGGGACATTCTGATGCAGTAGATATTTGTAGGATTGTTAAAGTAATTAGTCTGAGCATCCTAGAAACAGAAGTATTTTATCAAGTGATTCCTGCTTTGATCCTGGTAGTGCTTAAAACACCACTTTGGGGGGAAAAAATCCATTCCTAGACCTAAATGACATCAAAGAAGCTATTGTGTCCCCAGGTAAATTTCATTAATTTCTTAATTTCTCTTTTATTTTCTTGTTGAAGTCAAGGCTAAAAACTGTTGGGTGTAGATATAAAACAAACTCTGAGCAACAGACAGGTACAGCTTTAAAAATTACTTAAACATCAATGCAGAATTTTTTTTTTCAATTTTGATTTATTCTCAATCCATTGCATATTCTGTGCATGTGACCTCAACTTTTTGATTTACTTTAGATTTGCTTTACCTTTGATTATACATACTTTCACAACCCTAGATTCTAGTTCCATGCAACTACTTTATAGTTTTATTAATACTAACCAGTTCTGACCAGTAATATATGTGGTCATATATACACATATACACATCTATATGTGGTTCACATCAATTCATATGCTTTTTATTGCTGCCTACAGTATCTAATAACATGACTGGAACACAAGGCTTTAAAGCTGCATGATATTAAGGAATGAATATTGAAAGATGCAATGAAAGACAGCATTGTTAATGACATGACAAATTGTAATGAAGTAAAATAAGACAGAATGGCGTAAACAGACGCTCTATCAGTTACTTTGGGAGAAAGTGATAGAAGCAGCTTTTTTTGGTGGTGTTACAAGAATTCTCCACAAGCCTCAAGGGCTGAAGATAAATAGAGACTTAGGTATTTTACTAGAGAGATTAATACAACCAGAAATTGCAACATTATTGGTATTTTTTTTTCCCCACAATATATCGGTAACAGAACAGTTCTAGAAATAGTTTAGTGTGGATACTCTTGGTCATCATAGCTAATGAAGTTCTTTTTGATAACTTTAATGAAACAGTGAGTGGCAGCAATGTATCCAACATGCAAAGGGTATTTAAAAAAATAAATAAATAAAAATTAAATAAAAATAAAAATTTGTAAAAAGCTTTACAAACATATCATAAGGAAAAATAAGAGGGGATTATTACTCTGATTATTGATTAAAAAATATATATTCTGATAAAGTAAGATAATCATGTAATGCTTACAAATATCCTATCCTACAGATTGGAGTTCACACTGATAACACTATGTGTGTATAGCTGTTATGAAATCAGCTTGACTGAGATACTAACAACTTAACTGTAAAAGATGCCTGAATTTCTCCAAATCAGGGCTGTTAATACTCAGAGGGATTAGTATTTCAATGAAGGGGAGAAAACATCTTTTAGGGAACAATGATGATTTGTTATGTCATTCTGATTAAAATCATTATGGAATAATTTTTTGGAAGAAAAAAAAAATTGATACTCAGAAATTGTACTAGTTGAATGGAAATGAAAGAAAATGACTGAGGCAGCTACAGGACTGTCATAATGACTTTGGCCATGCAATTAGAATAAATCTTAAAGGAAATATTTATTATAGGGATTGAGTCAAATGAAAAAGGTTTGAAGTGTGTGTGATACGCATTAGCAAAATAGTATTAGATTGACCTTACAGCTTTCTTAGAGAAGATGGACTGTTTCACAGTCATCTTATCTGTTAGCGCTTCCATAAAGTATTCAACATGGTGATGAATAAGAAGTTATTTTTAAACAAGAAGGGGAATAGAAGTATATAAAGAAGACAGACCACAAGTAAGACTGCAACAGGTATTACTGAGTGTAAGCATCAACTCAGAGTGATGTTAATGGAGCAATCTTGAAGAGATAAGTAATAGAAAACAGATGAAATTTAACTGTACAAATGCAAAGTCATGTACTTAACAATGAGTGTAAAATGACTCTATTAAAAGAAAGCTATTCTCAGTTAATGTAAAGAGCAGGAACTTTGTATATTAAATGATGATGAGATGGCTATATGTATATGCTATGAAAAAGGAACATAACGATTCAAGAAAATCTTGGTCTAGTTGTTGCCTTTAAAACAAGAATAAATAGTTCTAATTTAGAAGTCCATAAGCTGGTTTCATCTATGATGTGTGTAATTCTTGTCACATGAAAGTTTCTACAGGTTACACTTGAAAAAAACACAATGTGAGACACTGATCTACGTAAGCTGATCCTAGTATTTCACAAACAGAATAGACATACCACCCAGCAGGCTTTCAAGGAGCAGGCTTTAGTATAACATTCTGGACAGAATGGTTCTCTGTTCTTAATTAACATAGCTAATTTTCCTACTTCATGCTTATCACTTCACCTTATTTACCAGTATACAATATTGGGTAAGAGATCAAATGGGTAAAAACCGGCTGTGAGTGAAATGAGGATGAGAAATGAAAGTCAGTTTATAGTGAAAAGAGCTGTGATGGTTTTGAGCGAAATAAGAATAGCAGGATCAAGAGGCCTAAATACTTTTAAAATGGTGCTTGATAAATTTATAAAAGGGATTAGATGACATGGTTGTCTGTGATGTCAGATGCTATATCCAGGCAGTTCATCATAGGAACAAAGGAAACAGGATTAGGAAGAAATTATTGCATTAATCTTATCTGCACTTCTCAGATACGTGTCCTATGGTTAGGAGGAGTAGAGCAATGAAACAATTTGCTCAACCTAGTAGGAAGAAAAAATCAGCTGTAGTCAGCTTTGTTCCCTTTGCTATTATCCATAGATCTGCTAATTTGATCTGATGATTAGTTTGGATTTTCTCTGCCTTTAAGGACAAGGTTGACAAAACAAAGTTATTTGGAGAGTATTTAAGAAAAATATCTATAGATTAGAAAATACAGAGAAATGAGGGGTCAACGTAACAGGAGAAGAAATAATAAGGTGCTGATGATGTTGCCTGCAGGTAGAAAAAATGACAGTGTGTGAGAAGTGAAAATCTAAGAAATTCTTCAGTGTTGTTATGTACCCTTGGGTTCCAAGCTGAACTTTCTGTGGCTTGAAGGAGGAATAATCTTTGTTGTCCCATGCTGTCAAAATTTTATGTTTGAGTACTGTCATTGTTGATGTCCCCTTTGCTTTAGTGTTTTAAAGATGCTTCTCGGATGCAATACCAATCAGCACTATTCTTTGGAAATGTCAATGGAATATTAGCACTTCAAATCTATATCCCTTTTAAATGGGGGGCACTTGACATTCATTGTGTACCATATAGCAATACTTAGATGGTGATACTATAGAAGAAAGTGAGGGGAGAACAAATGTATGCTTTATATTTTAAGAAGTGCAGGAAGACTCCTGGAGTTGATAGTTCCCAAAATGCATCACATTTCTTTTTTCCATAGTGGGATTGTGCAAGGAATATTACAAATGCAAGACACCTGCTGCTACCATCACCACCAGATAAATTAGGGTATGTCCACAGCACGGTCAAAGGGTTAATCTGTATGTAAATAGCTAAACTTTATTTATGCTAGCTAGATGATGTATTGAGTAGTTAGTACTAGTAATCCTCCTAGTGCTGGAAGCAGTTCTGTCAACTTTGGTAGGTCTAGTTTGTCAAGTAACAACTCAAGCAAGTTAGGCTTCCAGACAGTTCTGTGTTGCTCTCAGGAGCTGTGACCTCTGTGCTAAGCTCATGAAGTGACTATTCCTTCTGTCACTCAGGCTCAGATACCTGGAAAAAGGGAGACATTGTTGAGTCCATTCTTGCTCCTGTCCTGAATTCCAATCTGTCTGGTTCTGTGCATAGTGTCTGTGTGCACTTGTTATCAAACAACTTAGCTTTTTAGTTTTTAGTTGCTTCAGTGGCTTTGTGGCACACCCTGAACTGAGATACAAAGATATTTTCATTAGTATTCAAGCTACCTAAAGTCAATTGTGAAAATGTATGCATAAGCTAGAGGCCAGACTGCAGCAAGTTAAAAAACAATTATTAGATTATCTCTGCACAGTGGTCTTAAAAGATCATTTAAGACCAATGGTCTTAAAACAGACTCACTGCTTAAATTAACCTTTCATGTCAGTTTTTATCTTACTCATATTTCTTCAGCAGCTCCTATAATCAGTTTTGATTTGCCTATCTTACATATTTTCACCTATTCAACATCCATAGCAAGATACTTGAATGACCTGTATTTTAATGAACCATACAGGAAAATCCATTTGTCATCAGTTTTACCATTTTTGCTCACCTTTATAATCTGCTATTATAGTTAAAAAATGTAATGCAAGAATAACGTGGTACTTAATGTAATGGTGACTCTTATGGTCCCTAAGGGATGAAACTGAAACTAACACATCTGATTCCATGATGTAAGGTTTTTCCATCAGTAAAGTTTTGGGAGCCTGCCTCCGTCTCATTTAGACAAATAGACCTGGCTGTAGGGCAAGGTGAAGTGAATGGATTCTTCAACAGTTTCATCAGTGCACTGATGAAAATAAAGAAATTACTGATGACTTTTTGTTAGAAGGTTTGAGTAAATACATGATTCTCAAGACATCACAATTAAGTTGTTGGTCCACCCTTGTGACATTGATTATAGCTTCTGCTCTCAGATGTTACCTTTTGTAAGAACAAAGCCTAAATGTTCAGTGCCTCTGTATGTGTGTTTAAGTTTCACTAAACTTTTTTCATCAGCTTGTGTATGCAGCTCATACAAAAAAAAAAAAATGTATTTTGACAGAAGTACACAAGCAGCAAATATAGGGAAAGACTTAGTCTGAGGGAAAAAAAAAAAAAAAAAAAAAAAAAAAAGGAATGGAACTCAGTAGGTCATGAAAGTAGATCAAGAAGTAGATCAAGAATAATTATCTATAAAATGCTGCAAGGAATATAGTGGACTCATGGGGGTAGAATTCATGTCAGTGAGATGAAATTTTGAGGATTAATTCCTTTGATTATTATTGGAATTACGTGCCAGTTTTCTCTCAACATGTGCATGACCTATTGTTGATGATTTTGATGCACAAGTCCACCTAAATGTTGCTGGTGCTTTGAAGAAAAGAGGGCTGTTAACTAGAAACTAAGCTTCCCTCTAATAAAGTATATCTGATAATCAAACTTATTAAGATATTATATTTTGGAATATTAGTTTAGGCTTAACTCAGAGAAATTAAATATGCACTTTTAAGATGACCTAATTTACTAAATTAAGTACAAATCAGGGGTTCTTAATTTTGTTCTGATGGTGTGATTTATTCTTCAGTTTCACTAACACGAGTGTACTTGTGGACCTCGGCCTAGGTTATAGATTCTCTGGAATAATGTGGCAAGGTATGTTGTTTCAAACCACCTGCAACATTAGCTTTGCTGGAGGGCTGAAGCCAGTATCTCAAATTGTCAAGGCTGCCAGAGCACTTTCTCACCATAGCTCTCACCTGAATGCTGTTTCTGTCTTCTTCCACTGCAGTCCCCTTCTTTCCGTTCTTACCTTTCTTTCCTTCCTTTCAGATCAGCGCTGTCTAAACTGGGTTGTAACAGATACAACCAAAGCAATACAAATGTATTTGATGAACTTTCTCCATGAAAAAGAAGTACTTATAGGAGGCACTTTACTTGTTTTTGTCTGCTGAGTGTCAGGCTTGAATATGTTCTTCAGTTAGTTGTACAGTCTACCAACGTACATGGATATTTCACACATACCTGGTGCTTAAAGTTTGTTTCAATCTTCTAGTCGTGGATTTGCAAAGCGGAAGCTAGACTCACTGTGTCTGAAGAAGACATAAACTCAGGGAGTGTGAAATTTTACTTCTCTACAGGAGAAGTATGAGGATGCCAGGCGTCTTTTAAACCATACTTTAAAGAGAATTGGGTTTGTGAATTGCTGTCATTTTAGCTGAACTAAAGGTGAATCTGTAAGCTAAACCAAATTGAACTTAATTGACCTTAGCTTTTGTAGTGACTTTCCTGAGAGGCAAGTTCTGTGATCCAGCATCCAATTTGCTACGGAGTTGAAAGGAACTTTACTGTGTAGGTACTTAAGCACTCTATAAGGACAGGGTAATAAACCTTGCTGCTGGAATTAATTGAAGGTGTGAATTTGGATGTGCACACATCTCCAAAGAAGGTTTCCGATTTTATCTGGCAGGAATTACCCAGCTCATCTCAGAGCAGAATAACAATTTCCTCTTGGCTGGTGAATAAATACCCTATAAAATGACTAATGGTCTATTTAATTGTCCTATTGAAAAGAGCATGGTTGTGACTAATGTGCAAAATAAACCAACTTTGGAAACCTCATACAGTACTTACTATTCTTAAAGTAATGAAGCATGATGATGAAATCTATACTTGAACTTAACTACTTTCTGTCATTCATGTCAAAGTTTTCTTTTTCTCAAGGAATTAAATGCTCTTGGAAAAACGTTCAGAACATGAATGAGCTTGATTCTTTCAATACAAATCACTGATTTTGCCTTGAATCATTAAGTTATTTGTTTGAGTCTTAAATATTATACTTTCCCAGTGTGTCAGCAGTGAGGGGGATGTAGCTGCAGAATGACATATTTAATTCCAACATTAGAAAGCCTAGGATAAATAGGAATTCTTAGCTCCTGTTTCAGTGGTACATAAAATTGCAGAGTTCAAATGTTTTCAGTTTTCTTTGCTTGTACATCCATTAAAGTCAGCTTCAGCTAATGGAGAAATATATAGCATAGTTGTCAGTTCATAGCTGTCAGCTGTCAGCCTATTGACTGGAGACTGTTTAACGCACAATAGTAAGAGTGTAGCTGCTAGTACTGAGAGTGCATACTATGAGGCAGAGGGAACTGAAAGCTGTTGCTGCCTTTCTCTGTCTGGCATATATCAAGTGTATGAGTTAAGAAGCAGTTTTCAGGGACTATGTTGTCAAAATTAATACTAATTAATATATTTATTAGCATCCTTATTAGTAGAACCAAGTTCTTTTAGGCCCTAATTTAGGCCCTAGCAAAACTTTTAGAGATACGTTTAAGTCCCATCCAAGGCATTTTGTAATTAAGATGTTACCGTTTATTTGACTGCTCACTATTTTTATCTATACTTGCCAAATTCAGGAACAAGGGTTTCAGGGGAAGATGTATTATGCTGAAATCCATGTTGTGTGTGTATTCTATGAGCGAGAGTTCATGGGAGGGGTTTTACAGCTCTCAGGGAGTCTGAATTCAAACGAAACGTTTTCAGGGAAAAGAACAGCAGCAACAATAACAAAACAGTGTGAAGAAATATAGACAGTAAACATATGTTATTTCAGTGGTCAAAAATACACAATGTTGTCAAAATAAAAGAGTTAATTTTTAGAATTGCAATTATAAAAAAAAAAAAAAAACATAAATCATATGTTACATTTTTAGATACTGGAAAATATAAAAGGAAAACACTTTTAATTAAATATCTTAAACATTTTAATACTCATATTTAAAATGTTTGAGCTACTATGACTATCTGTTCTTTTCTCTAATAATCAGCAAAGAGAAGAACAGACAGAAATGACAGACAGACTGTAAAAGCAAACAACTTATTCTGGTCTGATTGTTTTAGTCTTGTTGATCAGGTCTGGTACTCTGAATACACTTCCCTCCATCCTCCTCAGGCATTAGAGCAAGTAGTTGAGCAATTTCAAAACTATCCTGTCACCTATAAGGAGCGTGGTTAAAGTTCATAGCTATGGTAGATGACAGGGCCATATCTATTATGTGCAATAATGGCAGATTGATAGCCCTGGTGACATTAATCTGTCACTTTCATAGGTGTGAAGTTGACTGAAAATCATTTTCAAAAAAGCAGCAAATAAAAATAAATGTTTTTTTAAACAAAATTCAAACATTTGCAGGTTCCTCTTGCTGTGCAGTGCCATCAACGTCAGTTCTAGCTGCAGAACATCAATCACTCCGTTCACAAAGTGCCATATGCTGTAGTAGTTCAGAATATTTTGCTCATGGTTTGTGCTGTCTGAAGAGAAGGCTACATTACAGAGAACAAATCATGACTTTAATGGAAGAGCTCCAGTAATCCAATTCAGCTTAGGTAATGATATATCATTTCTTGCTTTCTGGTTTGGACTCTTTTTGCTTCTGACATTGGTTCCAGCAATTTGATTTCTTCTCCATTTCTATCTGCCTCTTCTGTGATATATAGAAGCCTTCATTCAAACAAGTAGTATACACTTTTCAATCTTTTCCCGCCACCATCTCCACCTACCTGTAGCCATTGTCTCCATCAGATTTACAGTTTAAACCTTTAAACTTTCAAGTGACATATTTCCAGTACTGACAGTTTTGTGTAAATGCTCACAGACTATTAGCATCCAGCCACAGAGATCAGAGATCCAGTGCAACCATTTTACAAACATATTCTTTCTTGACACTGCTACCAAAATAAATGCTTTAGAAGTGGAGATCATAACTCTTGTTCAGACAGCATGATTGCCATCTCCCTTCAAACCAGACAAAGTGTTCACTCTTCAGAAAGCTTATATCAATGAGATAAGGACAAGGGGAGATCCCAAGCCCCATAAACAGACAGAGATGAAGAAGAGACAAGGAAGAATTTAGAGACTTTGCTCCAGTAAGGCAGGGCAGATTTCTGGATTAATGGTCATCGGAAAAGCTTTGTAGTAGGGATATCTCATACCTGCCCTATTTACATCTGCCAGATATATTTCCTCAAGGCTTCCAAATGTGTTAGAATTTCAGAGAAAGCTGGACCAATGTATTCATCGTCATTGATCAAACTGACTTTGAGGGTGTCCTTCAGGTGCTTCTGACAGTGATTTGAAACAAGTGCCACTTCCTGGCTCTCTTGTGTTTTTTATAGCTCCTAGTGAACATCAATAATATGAATTTCATTTTAATTCTTCTGTAAGGGATCTTATTTATAGAGCAATTTCTACTGCAGTGTCTTGTCTCTATGAAATGATTGCCAACTCAGGCAGCCGTTAAAGTTTACTGCTTAGGCCTTCCTTCAAGGTACAATATGGATATTACTTTCTAAAAGTAATTTAGAAATACAAAGCACTAAGAATGTGTTAACTCTTTGCAAGCTGCCCATCCCATACCAGAATGTTTGCTGATTTTATGAACTGATCAAACTTAATTCAACATTTCAACATCATTCTAGTTTCCTTCCTCTTCAAATGTGGCTGACAATTAACTCTGACCATTAAAACATTGTCAAATACTATTTAACATTAATATTTTTGGAGTTATGCTATGATGTTGTGCTTTGCCAGTATGTTACTATTCATGTGTGCTTGAGTACAGGCCAATTCATTAACTGCTTACACTTCCAGAGTAAGGTCTTAGTAAAGAAAGAATAAAAGCATCAAAATATCTCACTTTTTGAAATGTAAGGAGCAATCCAAATATAATGATGTGGGTACTAGGTTACAATATTTGATGTTTCTTTAAAGAAAATAAAGAACTCCACTAACACAGAGTTTCTAGATTCATGTTTCAGCATTTCATGGTAGAAGTATTTTTTTTCAAATCTACAAATCAGCACTCCTGTTCATGCACAAACTTATGGGATCTATAGCTTTTCTATCCTGTTCACAGAGTATTTTACATTTGCTTGCCTTTTTTTCTGGAACATAGAGAAAATCAGAATTTGTAATCAAATCGAAATTATTTATGCAGGCAAATAAATTGAAATGGGGAAATCTTGCTGACAGTCACATTTGAATGTACATCTAACTCTGATTGCTACATGCTTTGAGGATGGCGGATAGGAGGAAGGAAAGGAAAATAAGCCTTAGATAATTTATTGGCAAATATCACATGAAAGATAGGAATGTATTTAAAGAGTGTTATTTCATGAAGAAGCAGACTAATGTTCTTAGGAATAAATGACCAGCATGTCACATGCTTGGGAACAAGGTCCAAGTTTGATGCATTTGCACATTACCTATTCATTTTCCTTGTGTTTCCTTATATCTTTATGCACACTTTGCAAAATAGTTAGTGGGTAATGGATAGTGATCATGGGTTTTCAAGATTCTTGAGTAGTGACTTTTATTCTAACCTTTATCTGGTATAAACTTGCAGATAAATTATGTACATTTTAAGTCTCCTATGTACTGATTGACTGGTGTATAAAAGAAGATGTGTAAAGAGTTTATTGAAAAACTTAACATCCTGGAGGGAAACTTATGACCAACTATATACAACGGTTTTCAACAAATGAAAGTCTCTCAAAGCCAGTGGGTTCTTTTAAGTCACAGATGATTCAAAAATGCAGTGCCAAATCCAGTCCCTAGAGAAACTAAAATAAATATTTACTGTTGGATATAGAAGCAAAACAAATTTTTGCTTTTTTTTTTTTTTTCTTACAATATAATTAATTCAGTCATTTTATTAGAATAAAAAGGTAAAGCATTTTAGACATTTTTTTTTTATTCAATATCAAATATTAAAAGGATGCACTTGGGACATACCTAACAATTTCCATGGTGAATCTCATTCTATAAAATAGGCCAGTAGCTTCTTTATTGTTTATTCCTATTGTTTTGGATAAAATCCAAAATTATGTATCTTTTTTTTAATTTATTATTTTTTTTATTTTACTTTTTAACCCCTATTGTCAAATAGCTTATTTTTCAGTGAGGAGCCTCTAGGTCAGCTTGTTACCACTCCTTCCTTCTTCCCTCCTGCTGCCTGAAAAATGAGATTTAGGTAGTCTCTACTGTGCATACAAACAAGCGATTTACATTAATTTGCATATCATTGCTGTGTTTGCAAACAATACATAAAAGTTTATAAATTAATCCTTTAAAATTGATTTTACATAATTTGCAGAAAAAAAAAAAAAAATCAGGCTAAAAAGGGCACTGATTATCACAATTACTCCAGGTGCAATAGGGCACAGTTGAGACAGTAGAATGGAGTTTTCTGCAGAACACACAAGTGCCACTGTATGGTCCAGGTTCCAATTTTCATTCAGGAAGGACACAATTTTACCATTGTCATCTTGGACAAACATTACTCTGTACTGAAGTTGTTGAACCTGCTACCCTCAGGGCAAAAGATTGCATAACATGAACTCCCAAATTAGAAAAAGTAATTTCTGTTATAATACAGATTATAGTCTTCCAGAAACAGTCATGTAACTTTATGTAATTGTAGCATTTAAATTAGTAAGGTTTCAAAGTCAGGTAATGAACAGAGGTATACTAATTATGTTTGTTGGGGAAATAGCACATGATTTCTGGTTAGGGCACTTTCAAAGTACCCCAGGCGAGCTTTATAATGGTAGAACTGAAACTACCAGCATAGCATCTTTCCTTCTCCTGCCATCAAGACAATCTCCAGTGCAGTATTCCTGCAAAGAATTTGAGGTAGTTTTGCCATTTGCTGTGTTCTTTGGTAAGTTAAGATTTTCATCAAGGAAAGACCTATTGTCTCCAATAGATTATTGTGTTGAATTGTTACATCATCCAGAGGCACATATTTACATGAGAACATATTTAAATTACTTTTCCTGAAATTACCTGCTTAACTGATTAATAGAATTATAGCAATTTGTGTAAGGTTTTCTAATATGAGAAACCTTTGTATTACAAAAGAACTATTGATTAGAAACACTGAATTAGGTAATGATTTAACACACTGAAAACATGGAACGATAAACTTGAAAAGGCTTAATAATAACATAAAGCAATAAAATAGAAAATAGAACTCAAAAACCTTTTAAGCTGTGATTTATTTCCTTTCAAGGACATCAGTTTATAATAAATTTGTAAGGAGAGTGCGCTTCCAAAACATCCTATTTTTAATGTGTCCTTTAATTTTCTGATAATTAGTAGTCTCTTTTGTGGGAAAAAATAAAAATAAAAAAAAAATGTATAGGCCTTATCTGTAGGTCTCATTAAATATTTTGCTGTCATTCTTGGGAATCTGCTGATATTAGGCATCTTCCTCATTGTTTTCCTAGGCAAAATGAATTATCAGAGAGTCAGAGTCAGGTCTGAACTTTGGGCTGCTTGATGTAATCAGGGTGAAAAGTGACACAAAGTAATAATGTACTATGAAAACCAAGATAGAAATATACTCTGATTCTAGAAAATGCTTAATTTATGTACTTAATTAAAAATGAATTACAAATGAACAACACCTTTTGACTCAAATAATATTTCACTGTGTATTTTAAGATGGGGTGAATTGCAACTGAAGACACTAATAAAGTGTCTTTTTAAAAAAAAAATATATTTTTATCTTCTGCATCTCAAAATAGTTATTTGGAAGCACAAAAGTCTTTGCAGTCCAGTAGTGCTTCCTTTGTATTTTCCTTCATCTCTTCTACATATTTCTCAAAAGAATAGGCTGCACACCCTGATTATAAAACAAAAATTGCTGTCACCTTTTAATTGAAACCTTATGCTTATTGCAAGAATGTGGCATTTTCAGAACAAAAGCATATCTTTCTGGTGTGGCATCTGAATTACAGAGATGTAGTCACTGCAAGTAGGTGCAGTAACTTGAGGACGATCCATCCTAAATCTCTTTGAAAAGGAAATGAAAAATGATGGTGTGTGTTACCTGCTCTTCTTCTCTGTGCAACTGTCAGGTCCATTATGTCCTCCACCAAAAGATGGCAATCAAAGTCCACAAAAGACTTTGTTTTCCATATGGATGGTAGCATCTTGGATGTATACTTCCTTTTCCTTTACCCACCTCATTATTTGGCTCTATTTTGGACCAGATGGAAGATTGACAAAAATTATCATCAGTGAATCAAAAGATGGCAGTAATGAGCTTGTTCTGCTTTCACTTCAGTAGCATTTTTTACTACCATAGAAAGTTTTATAAATGTGAAAAGGATGTAAATGTGAAAAGGAGCAAAAATGTAAAGTCATGTATGACTCTGCTCCAAATAGATTTTCTCAGCCTCTCCCTCTGTCTCTCACAGTCACATCTGTCTTTTCCCTTAATGGAATCTCTGGAGGAGACGTGTTGGGTGGGAGAGGTGGAAGTTGTTTAGGCAGGTGCATAAATACGGATTTGCCTCAGCTAAAACAGTAGGTTTGTGCTGAACAGGAACATCAGTCTGCTTCCTCTTAATTACCCTAGCCTAAGTAAAAAACACTCTTCTTTCTCTCTTTGGAGATTTGTCCCATTCGCAGTCATTCTGATATGCATTACTAATTACTATAATGCTATCTGTGGCCTCTTTCTCATGTCCTCATCCTCATCTAGTCCTGACTCTTTCTACTAGTTATTAACTGCTACAGTAAATGTTTTATTTGAAACATTGTTTCCTCATATCACAATCACTGGCCAGCATATCATCAGTTTTAATCTTGTTTGTTTTAACAATTGAACAAACATTAAACAAATATTGAACTGTGTTTCAGTCATGCCCTATGCCTCTAGTCTTTGGAGTGCATTCTCTTTCCTTCCTCTATTTTTATCTTTACCTGATTATTAAATCAGATATCTGGGAACAGTCTGGCCAGCTGTAGTGCAATTGACACCCTAGAGGTATAAATTGAGTTTATCTCCACTACAGTAAATGCCTAAGAACAGACACTACCATAAACCTTTCCAAACCTCATCGTCATGTTGCTGTACTCAACTATTTGTGCCTCGTCTGTTCCCCATGAACTCTGAAAAAGCTATTCAACAATATTGTATATAGCTCTTCTATGGCATGAGTTACTGCATTGAGAAGTTAGGTACAAACACTCCTTTCCAAAATATAGCAGTATTTACTTTCTTTTCTACCTGAGGGCATGTTTTATTTATGCATACAAAAAATCCCACATATGCAAGACTATATATAATATATTGAACTTAATTCATTTTTACATTATTGAATCCTACTTTTAGACCAAAATAATATGCAGATGTTTCAAACACTTTCTGAAATATTAATAAGGATCACTACTGGCTGCATTTTAATTCAAAAAGAGAAAAAGGTGTAATCTGTTGAAAAAACTGCCTTGTAACATGTATTTAATGAAAATCTTTGTGTACTGATGTTATAGTGAATATCTAAAATAAATTAACTAATTTTTTTGACTAAATGATGTTCTTATTTAAAGTTTGTCCTTTTGTCCTCTTTTTTTTTTTTTTTCTCCCTAAATTCATAAGTGTTTACTACATGTTCCAGTTTTGGGTTAGTTAAATGAAAGTCACAATGCTGACCTGCCCTAATACATTTCAATTTGCAATGAATACATAGACCCTAGAATCTGTGAATATCAGATCTTCAACTGGTTAGTCCAGAGCCTACTTAGCAAATTATTATAATAAAAAAGATTGACTGTATTTCTGTCCAGTGCATGCTTTAGTGTGAAGCCTAGAAAATGTTTCAGGGTACACTGACTAAAGCAACTAAGATTATGGGCGTGAGACTTTCTACAGTTTACCAACAGCCCTGAGTTAGCCTTGGTGCTTTCCTCCTCAAAGAGAAAGGATTGCCACCAGCTTGATAAGATTCTTATAAAAACATTTGGCAGTGATCACCTGTCATTTCCACAGTAATATAATCCTTGTGCCTCTGCACCAGGCAAATTCAGACTCTTCATGAAGTATGTCCTGGGTTTTACAGCTCATCATTTTTTCCCTTTCACATTGCAACTGCTGTTCTTCATTCACAAAGCCAACCTCCTCTGAATGTAAATTTTTAATGAGGTCAATGTGAGCAAAACAGTTTCACAGCCACATATCTATGCTTTATTTATTTATTTATTTATTTGTTTACTTATGGAGCTTGTATGATGCATTTACACATGTAGGTACCCCTTAGAACACTTTAGTTTAGAAAAATTCTGGGGGCATGTCAGAAGTTCAATCCTTCCATCTCCTTGCTCTCTTAACAGTATCCCTTCTTTGTCCCTAGTTTTGTAGACCCACTGAAGTATGAAACATAAAGAAGAAATCCAGGATATGCTTGAGACTTCATCCATAGAGAAAATTTATCATGATTAACAAGTGAGTGGATTTATGGATTTCCCCTGTATGTGAAAGTGATTCACTGTAGGACAGAAAAGGACTGATCTGCACTGAAGAGAAATTCTCTTTATTATTATATATTGTGTAATTATAATTATATTGTGTATATATATATTATATACTATATAATTATAATTATTAGATTATTACATATATATTTATTATATCTCTCTGTTCTTCCCAAGCATGCATGACAGGGGTACCATTGCAAAAAGAGCTGCAGAAGAGAAGTACTGGAAATAGAGCATGAATAATTCATATTCGTTTGTTCAGGAATAACTTTTATTTTATTATTTTATTTTGTTTTGTTTTGTTTTGTTTTGTTTTGTTTTGTTTTGTGAGAATGAAGATTCATGTCATAAGTAGCCTAAAAGGTTCTATCCACCAGCTGAGTATATTGGAATTGAGATAAATAAATGAAAAGACTAGCAATATAAAACAAAAAAGCAAAGAATGAGGAAAGACTGCTTAACCTTAAAAATTAGCTTAAGGGTTTTTGTTTTGTTGTTTTGTTTGTTTGCTTGTTTTTGTGGTTTTGCACTGTGTGTGCATAATTATGTGTTTGTTTAAATAGACTGGTTTCTAGTCTCTAAAACCTCCACTGTCATAGAATGCAGAAGGTAAAATTTGGTCCAGTCAGTTTAATAGAAGTTCAGCATTCAGTGAAAAACCGTGAAGGCGCAGTGTTAACAGATTCTTCCAGGATGAGTCTCCACCTTGTCTTTACCCCCAGTCCTTCAAATTAGTTTCAAATTTGTCACGAAAAAATAATTGTGATCTTTAAAAGTCTGAGCTGTGCTACAACTAGCCATTCAAAAATAGTCCTTCCAGTGGGCTTTGTTTCTAAATTAGAGCTGGAAAAAAAAAAAAAAAAAAAGAGGGAGAGAGAGAGGAAAAAAGTCTATCTTTTGCTTGAACAGTGCTGTGGACACATTTGTAGAGATGATACACTGGGTTTAGATACTTCTTACAGGTGTAACAAACAATGGCAATAACAATCATGATTACATCTGCAGACTTTGAAATTCCACATAAAGGTTTTTGAGAAAGCTGCAAGGTAGCAGTACTCTTTATAATTCCACTCTAAGAATTGGAACAGAATAAAAATGAAAACTCTTGACACTCTGGAGAAAAATCTTATCTTCTGATTACTAGCTGCAGCACTTCTAGTTCAAGGTTTTTCCTCTCAGGCTATATATATACAATAAATTTGGGTCATTTCAAGTCACAGCTCTGACAACTTTCTAGGAAGAAGCATAGGTTTGGGTAAAAAAAAAATAAAAAGTCACGTCACAAAGGCAATGTGGTAGTACGAAACTTATGTTAAAATTATTTCCCAGACGTAGACTAATAAATGCCAGAGTAGTCAGACAAATTATTGGCAAAATCAAGCAAAAAAATGCATAGATAAAATAATCTGATCAAAACAATCCTATCAGAAATTTTACGTGAAAGTTGTAGTAGATGAACTGAAAATGCGTACATGGAAGGTCAGAAGATCTCTATCGCAGTGGCAGCATTTGCGTATTCC
The DNA here is from genome assembly GCF_963932015.1 of Anas acuta. Taxonomy (NCBI): domain Eukaryota; kingdom Metazoa; phylum Chordata; class Aves; order Anseriformes; family Anatidae; genus Anas; species Anas acuta. The sequence goes on from NC_088980.1 coordinate 77,259,127, forward strand.
TTTATTAGTGCTGTATTTAGAAAATTGATATCACGACTAATATTCAATATTTTCTTTTATGATCCTCTGTGCTTTTCCTTCACTTTTTCTTCTGGAAGTACAGAATTTACAGAACAGAATGAGCACACATTATAAACACATAGATCATAGATCATAAAATAAATAAATAAAACACTGTTCTACATATTCATAAATCAGATAATTTAAAAATTGAAATTATTCTTTTTGAATAACCTCTACAGTTCACTGGTTTACTACAAATGTGAACATGAAGGGGTTCGTTTATTATAACTCTTTTTTTTTTTTTTTTTTTTTTCCTAGAGTAGTGCAATGAGCATTTTTCTCTTCACTTTGATTATGTTCAGTATTAATTAAAATGTTTTGCATAGTTTCTCTTAGTAGTGACACTTAGAAAATTGGACAAAAGGCACAGCAGCTCATAGTGAATAATGTCTTCGCAACCATCAAGGTGAGACAAAAGCAGTATCAACTATAAATCATCATAATTAAATGAATTAACATAGAGAGATAATGTGCTGAAAAAACTGCTACTTCCTAACCAGAGAGCTTGTCTTGAGCCTGAAGTGGATTCACTCTTCCTACCTATACCAGAACCCATCCTACCATTGGTACTCATAACATTAATTGAAATCTGTTGTCAGGTTCAAAGTATAGACATCCTATAAAAAGTACATTCCTCTGAGACTTCTGTCCACAGTGCTACTATAAGTAAAATAATGTAAATTTTAATGGGAATTGCAGGTCTTTCCAGAAGCAAGACTGCTGTAAAAGTGCTTTAACATTAGCTGAACCAGAACAGAAATAGAAAACAAAACAATACAAACAAATGAATAAATAAAACTTAGATGGCACTTGTATCACCAGCTGATTTGCCTGCTTTCTTATTCTTAGGGAAATAGAGATGATTTTGAATTCAGTTATAAACTTGATAGTATGTGAGGTTGTTGGATGTGGGGTTTGTTTTGGACTGGACTGGATTTGTAGTGAAAAATGTTCTGCATTAAAATAACTTTGATTTCTTTTTTCCTTAAACACTGAAGTTTTTTAAATGCTCATAAAGGGCAGGAATTAGAATAAAAATTCAATATGTGTCTGTACATACATATACATGTATGTATGCATAGTAAAATGAAAAACACGTGATTATCCTTTTGACATCTGTATGTCAAGTATGCATGCCTGTTCTTTGAGCATAAAGAAAACTGTAACTAACAAAACATAAATTGCTCAAGGACCCCCAACTCTAAATCAGATTGTGGAGACTATAGGCAATCTTTACTTTTACTTGTCCATAACAGAAACAAAACTGTAAGCATAATAAAATACTTCTGTACTTACTAATCTCAGCAGGGAATCTGTCGTGGCAAGTAATAGAAAACATTCAGTCTTAAGGACTTATATACATTCACATCATTTGTGGCTGTATATTTTTAAAGCATATTTTTGTATTCCAGATTAAAAAGTTGAAATATGTATTAGAGAGTACACAATTATAACAAATTGATTTTACTCCACTTTGCAACAAAATTTCCAAATGCTGTAATTCTTTGTGAAGGAGAATTAATCATGCTGTATCGCTCTTTCCCAGGAGCCAGGGTTTCTCGTAATCTCTGGAAGCCCAGACAGCTGAGAAACTGTAAGGCAGAGAGGAAGAGAGACAACCAAGGAGAGCTTCATGCTTCCATGGCAATTGGCATCCTGAACAGTTAGCAGTAGGGCCAGCAAGCTATGACCGAAGACAGGCACATGGACAAGCATCAACACAGGCACTACTGACCAGCGTGACCCATTTTGTCAGGGGCTGTTTTCTGTCAGAGAGTTTCTAAGAGCTATGTGACACCATGGAAGGCTTTCATATTCAGAAAGTAGAAAATTAAGGAAAAGGAGTTTCATACAATGTATTTCTTTCTTCTTTCTTTCCAGTCTTTCCAGCTTTTTGGCATACATATATGCATATGTATATATATATGCATAGTCTCACACCTACAGAACATCTCGGCTAAATCCATCAACTGAAGTTAAATTTTGAGATGACAACATGACTTTGAGGATAAACTTTAGGTACAGCAAATTCTTTCTTCAATTATACTCCATAAAAATCTATTGAAATCACTCATAGATGGGATCACTTGATCTCAAAATGCTCAGCAGACCTGGATTTGGTCTAGCATTGTTTAAATATACATGAAAACTGAATTTAAATGAAATCATTAAGATTTCCTAGCATTTTAGTTATATGAGTATAGCTTTAAGCTGTTAATGTTGTTCTAGGTTTTTATTAATAATCACTGAAGCTAGAGAAAATTATGATGCAGACAATATTCAAAATTCTTGTAGTTCCAATTGTAAAATGAAATTCATTCTTGTGCTAAAAGTTATCTGTATGCTCTGCTTTCCTGCATCCTGAGAAGTAGCCTGTTACAGCTTCTGGCAGTTCTGGCAGCCAGAAGGGCTAACCTTGTCCTGGATGCATCAGGCACAGCACTGCTAGCTGATCAAGAGGAGGGATTGTCCTGCTCTGCTCTGCTCTGCCTGGTGTGGCCTCACCTTGTGTGCAGTTTGGGCAGCATAAAAAGGACGTAAAGGTGAGTGTCCAAAGGAGGGCTATGAAGATGGTGTAGGGTCTAGAGGGCAAGACATACGAGGACCATCTGAGGTCCCTTGGTTTGTTCAGCCCCGAGCAGAGCAGGCTGAGGGGAGGCCTCATGGTGGCCTGCAGCTCCCTCAGGAGGGGAGCGGAGGGGCAGGCGCTGAGCTCTGCTCTCTGGGGACAGCGACAGGACCCGAGGGAACGGCATGGAGCTGGGACAGGGGAGGGTCAGGCTGGGGGTGAGGGAAAGGCTCTGCACCCAGAGGGTGGTCGGGCACTGGGACAGGCTGCCCAGGGCGGTGGTCATGGAACCAACCCTGCTGGGGTTCAGGAAGCATTTGGACAACGCTCTCAGACACATGGTCTGAGTTCTGTGTGGTGCTGTGTGGAGCCAGGAGTTGGACCCCATGATCCATGTGTCCCTTCCAATTTGGGATATTCTGCAATTCTATGATTGTACAAAATGAAAGCAAAACTTTTCAAGGGGCAGGAGGGAGACTGGGGAGAAGTTAGCTTTCTCATAGAAACTATAGAGGAAAGACTGGGCATGCTGGATGGTATTCGCTATAGGTAGGATGCTGCTGCTCTTACCTTCTTGTACCAAAGCTCTTGGATCAAAATTTGAGATGTAGATGTCATGAATTTCTAGAGACAAGGCCATTGAACAACCCACTTGAGAAAAATAGACTAACCTGGCATTCTGTAGAATTGCCATCCTCAGATCAGTTTTCCACATTTGCAACTAGAGTCATTGCTGTAATGAATGCTACAGAATTGCAAGTGAGAAACATAGTCTGTGTGGCCATGAATAAGAAAATACATGGGCTATGAAGTTATTTCATGTGTAATGTGGTCTACTATCAAAAAAAAATAAATGGATTTCTAAGGTAAAATTTTCATAAAGAAGGTTATGTCGTTTAGATGTTTTACTGAGGTCTAGTGACAAATGATTTCAGCCTGAAATCATTTTACCTGGGTTCCTTTTTTGCAAAGACTATTGTATGGAAAGTCCAATAAGTAGAGCATTGATCTTAGAAGTATGTCACAGGCAGATGTTTAAATTAATGTACAATTCATTTTACTGCATATCTAATTTCTTACAAATCATGAAAAATTCCTTCTCTATGTAGGCATTTATACAGGCTATTAGAGCTAGTTCTAAACCATTAACCTCTCCGAGTTGCAGTTATTCATAATGTATAATGTAGCATCCTTCTATATACATTTCCCTTTCCTGGTGGGTTCATAAATGTTCATTTTACTTTTTAAAAATTCAGTAAAATAAAACAGAAGGCAATAATACACACAAAATCTGAGTTCATGCATTTCCGTCTGCAGGGAAACTTGTCTCCTAGTATTACTACCTATTACAATGGTCTTTCTCAGAGTTCTTTGAATGAAATAAGGAAATTCTCAATTGCTATTTTAAAGTCAATCAGTGGCCTTTTGCACAGCATAAGCTTATCTGTAGGCAATGCACACGTTTTGCTACATATGTAATTTACTCTAATAAAGAGAAATTCAAACATGGATTTTACCTGAAAGGGCTGCTTTACCCTGTGTTACTGCCACCAGCTGTGAAGCACCATGCAGTAGAGTCAAAGATGGGTTGTGACATGCTGCATATATTTTGTGCATGTGTATTTATATATAGTTGGTATTTGTCATTTTACAAAACAAGTTAATCTTATTTTCTTATTGTAAAAGAACCTAATTTTTTGGATTTGTCTTAAGAAACGTCATAACTCAGATCACCTAAATGTCCTACGCTTTGCTTTCTCCTGCTCTGACTGTAACTAAACATAGTAGGCTCTGCTGTTGCAAACCAATTTGATTCCACAGTCCTTCAGTGAGCATCTCCTGCACCTCCTCTCATAAGAGGGGCATGCTCCCTCTTTGAGAAAACCATAACGACAAAAGTTTTATAGTCAGTATGATTGCAGCATTAAGCATGACCCCAAAGAGAAAGCACATTATAACACTCTAGCCAGGAAGAACCTGTCACTGATTCGTTTCAGATCTTTGTGATAAAGATCACAATAGAGAATGATCCTCAAGCTCAAATTCTCACTCGTTTTTGTTTGTTTGTTTGTTTATTACCTTGCCAAGTTAAATATATATATATATATATATATATAATAATCTTTCTGTAATCCTGGTGAGTGTCAGATACATAATCCTGCCATTCACGTCAGTGAAGTACCAGAAGTGAAACTCCAGCTGTGCGCCATCCCTTTTCTGATTTGTTAGCATGTACAGGCAGACTGAGATGATTGTGTTGTATATGGGTTGCTATTACAGGCAAATGCAAATATCACTGCAGGTTAAAGCAGTGGCATGTTGTGACTATAACATATGCAAGAAAACATTTATTTCTGTTTTACCTAGTTAGTTAACAATATGAAACTTTCACATAACTGCAATGCTTTAAGAAATTCACCAGTGAAACTCTAGACTTTGTGTTCTTATCATTAACACCCTGCACCCTCTAATGACTGATACACAAATCTTAGTCTTATTTCTCAGAAACACTAGAGATAAACACCACCTGCTTTTTCTCTTTTTTTTTTTTCTTTTTCTTCTCTCATTCTGTATGTTTTCATATGCTCTTTCCAGATCTGCTGAAGCTAGTTCCTATTTTCATTATTTCCCTTTCTCCCTCTTTTACCTACACCATTTAAAATGTCAAAACAAATGCTTATAGCTTCCTGAACTGTTGTAGTAAATAGATTTTTCTAAGTACCTAACTGTCCTTGCCAGCCAGAGCCTGCCTAAGCACCCCACTGGGAGCGGGGCACTGGGGACACCAGGCACCTCCCTGGGGATGGGACAAGATGTCAGAACTGGTCAAGCATAAGGAGCATGTCACACAGTGTCTCACTGAAAAGAGAGGAAAAGCTTCACTCTTCGTTGGAATGACAAGCAATTAGCCAAGTAGGGGAGATTAGAACATTCAACCTTGTTAATTTTAAACAAGGGGTGACTATGGGATCACCTTTTGTTGTTTATCACCAACTTGCAGGCTAGGCTAAGCTATAAATAACATGAAATGATACCTTTAGGATGTAGTTCACTACAGGTTGAGGGGAAATAGAGCTGCATGCCTTCCTGCATACCCTCAGCAGCAACTTTCATGAACTGCAGCTTTAAACCCCCACCCTTTTCCAACCTTTTTCTTTTTTAGCACTTTCTTTGTACTTTTTAAGCAAGAAAGGCATTTGTGAGCAGAGTGAGCTACTTGCCTTTTTTTTTTTTTAGCAGTGACCTGTTGTGTTGCTCATTTAACCCTAGAATGAAGTCTAAGTCTGGTTAGAATGTGATTTTTTGTTTGTGTGTGTTTGTTTTCCTTACTTACTTGAGAAACATCATATTTTGAATTACAGGAATAGCAGCCTGAGGTGAATGTGACTCCAGAAAGCTGGATAGCATTCCTATACAGCAGGACAGTCAGGCAACTTTTTGAGCAAAAGCATATCATAATAAACACTCTTGCTATGTACATTCTCCAAAGTTTTTAAAGGGTGAAGGAGCATGGCCTATTGTAATCTATATAAAGCAAGAAAAGACTTCTGGTTTTCTCTGTGATTCTGGCTACTCACCTGGCTTGTGATGCTTAGACTGGGCTATATTTGAATGCTTTAGGAAGAACGCAGACATTTTTCTGTGCATAAGGATTTTTTATGGGGGAAGGGGAATTAATACAATCTCTTTACAGCATACTAAATTACTCATTGAAGTAATTATTCAATATTATTGAATATATATTCAATATATATTCAATATATATAATATATATTGAAGTGTTATTTTTGTTTTCTCTCTAGAGTTACAGTTTGGCTTCTTGGATACTTCTCTTAAGAATGAAGAAAGTGAAAGAAACAGGTAAAAAATACACTTTACTGAATTACAGTAAAAATGCTGATGAGAACCATATGAAACTTTGAATTTGAACTCAAGTACAGGAATATTCCCAAAAAAAAAGTGTATTACAGGATGTGTAAATCAAGCAAGCCTTTTTAACAACAATTAAGATTACCAAAGTCACCCAGCCCAAATAACATCTGAGGAAACCTAGTACCTATCAGCTGAATCAAACCCCACTGGGAATTGTATCTCAAGGTAAATAACGTGTACAGCTTAAATAAGCTGTAACTGGCTAATTAAATAATTTGAAAAACATTTCAAAGGCTAAGGCTACATTATTTAATTTTACCTTCTGAATCTAAATTTTCCCTGCAGTATCAAATAATGTCATATTCTAATTAAATTCCTTCCCTGGACTAATAGGAAACCTTAAAATTTATAATGATAAAAACAGTTGGCTAATTAGAACTAGCAAATATCATTCAAAAAATTTAATAAACTGGAAATGCCCCTGGTTAATATTAATGATGGCATCTTTCTTTTGATACTTTAAATAAAATGTCCTGAACATAAATAAATAAATAAACACAGTTCCATTATCAGCTTTCTTGAGTAGCCTATTACAGTAATTGGCGCCACTCATGATTGCTGCATTACAGTCTCTAAGCTGTGAATGCATGCAGAGAGACAGATGAATGGTTATCATTCAGATGCTCAATGGACGGTCAGAGAAACAGACGCTGACTTTTTTTATGTGGAGGAGGATGTGAGGCTCCTGGTGACTAAAGAAAAATAACAAAAATAAAAGATCATTGTAAGTGGATTTGAGTCACTGATAAATTCATTACTTTGCAATAAGAAAGGGTTTCTGTCACTTTCTGCTTTCTTCTTTCTAAACTTAGGCTCTTTAGTCCTTTGTCTGGAGGGAGAGGTCCTCACAAAACAGAGATGGTATAAATATAAACCCATAATGATACATCAAATACATATGTGGAGCTTTCAAGAGTGCACAGTGCACCAGCTGTTTTATATGAGGCACAAGCTAAGCATGGCATGCAACTCAGAGAGACAAATAACTTTTTCATCAAAGTACAGTTATGGTCAACCCATTGCCCGTGGAATAAAATTAAAACTGTTCTATTAGGATCTGTGGATGGGAAATGCTACTAATTGTCAAATCCAAATGTCTGTGATCTGGTTCTTCTTCCCAGTTTAATCAATTATTCTGGGCACACAAGAGCCATGTTCAGTCTCCTGTTCAGTCTCTTATGCTGCTCACCTGTTCCAAGGAGAGGGTTAAGCCAGCACATAGCCAGATCTGGTTCAAGATGTCTCTGTGCAAATGGAATTGTCACTAAAAGCGTGTAGATTGGGTTGTTCTGATACGAGAAACGTGGAGAAAAAGAAGGGGATGAAAGGGAGTCAGAGGGAATTTGGAAGAAATGGGTTTATTGTAACCCAGCAGTAGTATCTGCTGCTTCTGGCTGATTACAACTTCTCCTCACTCAAACAAAAGTTTTGTGCTTTTCTTTCCTATCCCTGTCTGGTAAAACTAAGCCACACTTTATAGGGTTCTGATAGACACAGAACAGACTGCAGGCTACCTTGTCACTTGCTTCAATCTAGGATTTGAGACCCTTAATAAGCCCCCTCCCTCCTCGCTGTCTCAAGTTTGGTGGCAGTTATTTTGCCAGAAATGTCCTGAAGGAAGTTTTACCTTCACATAGTCCATCTAAAAACTGGGCCTGCATTCTTAGTCTAAACTACATGCTACTTGGTAGTGTAACCCAGCTGGTTAACCTGAAGGCAGGTAAAGGTTTTTACTACTACCTTTGATAGAGGTGGAAAAGTTTTGATGAACTGACAGATGCAGATTTTACTTTTGGCCAGTGTATAATTTAGAATAAATGAGCATTATATATATATATGTTTCCTGTTGTTCCTTAATTTGACCAGCAGTCAAATTTCTCACAGTTTCAATCTATTGTTATCTCAGCTTACTTCACTGTGACATGATAAAATAAAATATCCTATAAGAAAGAAGTGTCTCTTGTTTTTCTGTTTCTGGCGTTTCTGCAGTTTTTCATTCAGCATATACTAAATTAAATATGTGAAGCTCAGTATCTACAATCTGAGAACGTCAGAAGCTACTGGGTCACTGAAAAATAAAATATTTCTAGGAACTGACCAGTTCAAATAAAAAACTCCTCTTTCTCAGGGATAGAAAAAAAAGCAATGAAAAAAAATGATTTAGCGTATTTTAGTTTTTATTTTGTTTTGCTTTAGTTTGAGGGGGCAATAGACAGGGATTCAAAACCAATATACAGTAAAAATAATTACAGGCCAATAATGGAAACTTTGATTGACCTGGTCTAGAATGTTCTTGCAATCTAAGATTGTTTTAAAATGGCAAATCTTTTTTCAACTGGTTATAGTGTTTGGTTTTTGTTGTTGTTGTTATTTGTTTGGTTGTTGTTTTCTTTTCTCATTTTATGTATCATCACATTACAGTGTTAGGCGTCCTATAAATCAGACTTTGCTCTTATCCATGTGTGTTTAAAACTGTCATCTTCTACCATACTGCTTCTTAATCTATGTGATAGGACTGATGAATCCAGCAAACAATTTCTATCATGTACCAAATAAAATATAACCTTAGGTTGAAAGTGAATTCTGCTCGCTGTGCAGTGATGAGAAATAAAATACATTTACTTAAAAAAATCCATATAACTCGACAAGCACAAAAGGAATACATCTGTTTTGAGCAAGAAGTCATTTTCCACAGGAGACTTGTCTTTTACAAGATAATAAATAATTGTAGGTGATTATGTAAAGCAATATTTTACAAACCATAAAATTCCAAGGGAATTGAGGAACTCAATGATGACAATCTTCTCAGAGCTAACAGGAAGATCTTTTTCTACAGTGAGGTAAACGTGACTGTTTCAGTGCAATGTCTGGACCTAGTATTGTGCCACTTTAAAGAAGACTTCTTAAAAGGATGCAGATTTTTCTCATTTTTAGTAAAATTATGACACTTTACGCCCATCAGTGTGAAGTAACTCCAGCAAATGTTCCTATATCTGAAGGCAAATCCTAAAATATGTTTACCCTTTTTCAAAGCTTATTGCAGTCTATGGGAGTTTAGTGAGAATAAATTTTGGACAAAAAAATTAAGAAATGTTTTTGGTGTTTGTTCCATAATAAAGATAAGATTGATAGATTTATTATTATTATTATTTATTTATTTATTTATTTATTTATTTCTAATAGACTGCTATCAGCCTGGGGAAGGAGGGGAAAAAAATAAATAAACCCAAATATTTGTTTAGTAAACATCACAACATCACAAAAATCTGTTATCAGGAGCAAACATGAAATATCAACAGACATTCAGAGGCTTAAAGACTCCAATGCCAGAGGCAGCCTGTGAAAGGTATGAGTTTCTACCAGTTTGTTGGAACTGGTATTCTGGCAAAGGCGTTTCTCCTCTGGTTGCTCCTACATTCATCCGTGATCGTTTTGCAAAGTGATATAATTCAAAATTGCTTGCTAATTTGTCTTGCTCACTGGCATAGTTTGGATTTTCAGTTTAAGTTGAATCCTTTAAAAATGTTCATAGTAAGTTATGACTTCTACAAATATTTTTTCTTATTAATTAATATTCTGTTTCCCTTAACAAAGCCAGATGCAGAAATGCTGATATAATATAAATAACTGAACTAATAAGTATGGCAGTTACCGATTTTCTTTTTAGGCCAGAAAGCACCATTCTATCTAAGTTCATATTGTATAAGGGGCTGCTGCATGAACCTCCCTGCTTAGTTAACAAGCACTAATTTGGATGTGATGAGTAATACTTAAAATGTCACTATTAATATTCACCAATTTATTGAAGTGTGAAAGAAGGAAGTATCCTACACAAGCATTGGCTGGAATAGTGGTGGTGCTGGGGATGCAAATGGATAGGTCTTTACAGAGACAGAATGATGACATGACTGATACAACTCCCCTCCAAAGGTTGGGCTCAGCCTTTAAAAGTTTGAGATACTTGTCTAGACTATAAAATACATCACCAGTAAAGTTCATCAGGGCCATGACTGGATTCTGCCATCAAACAGCACTGATATTTGTTGTTAGGTCTAAGGGCATTTTACAGTTCCCTGCTTTAACATTTACTCAGTGAATGTCCAGCTGAACATCTATATTACTAAACTTTACTGTGTGTCCAGATGAAACAAGGAATCACACACTCATTTATGTGGGCCAGTGAAATCCCATTGAGGTGTATTTTGTCTACTCCTTTCCACGCTGGAGAATTTTGATGACATATAAGTCAAGAAACTTGCCAAAACATTATTACTTTGAAAGGCTCTGTGTGTTTGTGCATGTGTATTTAAAAAAGAAGCAAACCAACAACTCCAAACCTAAACAATGTTATGGCTGACCCACATTACTACATATTTGCCTAGTCTTCCAAGTGGCAAAGTGCTGCTTATAAACTGTGTTTCTTGTGTGATATATCATTCTTGTCAACGAAAGTATATGTTGACAGTATTTATGAATAGCTGTGAAGTTGTCAGTCATGCCCTTGAAAGTAACAGTGGTTATTCTTGTGATATTTCAGATGGTGGAACATGGCATACAGAGTCATTTCATTACAGAAGCTTTTATTTCTGGAGGATTGGGAAATACTTTTGTTTTTATCATGAGCAACAGTTTGGAGGACAGCTTAGAAAGATAACATTTCAGTACCAGTTGGGTATCTCCAGGAAATTATTATGGACAAAATAGGGCTACACTTCCCTCTTCTTGATGTTTGTCCATTGCTACATTGCTATTTTCTCTGCTTAGTATTTATTTAACAGATTTATTTGGTTTGTACACCTTACACTTACTGATTCATGACAGGTGTCACTGACATTGAGACAATATGTTGAAGACTAAAGATGTAATGTTTTAAAGAGTAGCATCTTTTTTTTTTTTTTTTTTAAGTTTTCACCTATTCTACTTGCCCTATTTTTCTTTCATTTCCTTTTTTCTTTTTTTTCTCCCACACCCCTTTTTAGCTTTCTTCTTGTTTTCAACACAGAAGACTCACATATTGGTGTAAGATTGTAGCAAATAATAGTTTTCTTAATGGAAAGTACATTTCAAAATAAAGTTAATTTTAAATTGATCTAATAATGAAGAGTATGCCATAATCTATAAAGTAGCTATACTTAAGTGGGATACAATTAGTTTTTTACTCCATTAAAGGTGCTAATGGCAAAGCATCATTTGAAAAACTTAAAAGAAAATAAAGTCATCTAAACCATAGGTTTTTGAGAGATTTACCTAATTTATAGAGGCTTTTTTTTTTTTCTTTTCAGCTTCCTTGGGGGAGTAGTGAGAACAATTTATTGTTAATACTGGCCACATTCATATTTATGGCATGAAACCTGAGTCTGATCAAAAGAAAAGGGGAATTTTGCTTACCTCAGTGAGATCAAGGTAGATAAAGACACCAACACATGTTGGTAGTGGAGGCTATAATCTTACAATACTAGCGTCTAGAGGTAGCTAGATATTTTATAACGTTAATAATTATCCCACACTGTAAATAGAGAAGGCAAAATCATCACCCTGGCTTGTTTATAATGACACCAGTAGTGTTTCTTGATGGAGTTAGAAGGTAGGTTTGTATGGAAATGTAGACAGAACTTACACTGGAAAATCAGAGGTCTTTGGGCAGTGAATCATATGGCAAAAGAGACAGAGAGAATCAGAGAACTATCTCCAGGGTTAAGTTTGATGGGACTGGTATGAAATATATTTACTAGAATATCTTCACAGAGCAATTAGGTCTTAATTTAACTGAGAAATAGTTGCATGGATTCTGTTGACTGAGAATGGCAGTTCATCAAAAGTGAAGAGGATGCTTTTAAAAAGGCAGAAGATCAATGGCAAGCAATCCTGTTGCTGTAACCATGGAAGTACTTAAGCCTACAGAAAAAGTCTGATTTGAACACATCTGTGTATTTCTTTATGTGAGAAAGCAAGGGAATTGTTTCTTCTGCGTATCTCTAGTGTCAATGTTTCAGAATGAATTCAGAAAGCCACAAGCTGGCAAATACATTTTAAAGGCATGATGGGGAAAATGAAATATAATTTTAAAAGACTTTGCTTGATATTATAATTACTTATAAACTGGATCTGTTTGTGAAATAATTCATGCTTCATTGTGCCTTCTCAACCTACAGAAAGGTATAAATATGTATATAAGTGGTAATTATTACTGCCTGTCTCCTGTACACAGTAAGGTAATATATGGGGAAATATTACCTTTTTGTTGTCTTTCTGTCAATTATCATTACAACTGTTGCACCATCCTTGCTTAAACTTATCAGCCTTATCTCTGCATCTGTAAACATGATTGCTCTTTTCAAACTTTGGTGAGATAAGAACATTCAAAAACGTTATAGAAATGTAGAATGCTTCCCTAAACATGAGTGTTTCAAGGCTTTAGCACACATGAAAACACAGTAGCCTCCTGATAAGATATAGTATATTATTTATTTATTTGATTACTTTATGTAAATTCTTCAACAGTTTTTCTAAAGTATATAGCTGGCAATGACAGTGTCACAAACATGTCACAAACATGACATTTTCCTCAACTGACTGTTTGCAGAAGGAGGAAATTATTGTATGACTTGCATACAATTAATTTCTCTTGCAAAATATTTTTTGCAATTAATTAAAGTGTAATCTGTTCGTAATTTTGATTGTTCCAGTAGTGATGTTCTTGTTGTTTAGAGACTGTGCCATCACTCCAGAAACTCTGGTACTGCAACTGACATCCTGTGTGACCTTGGAAAAATAATTTTTCTTACTGTTTTCAAAAGTATCTACATCCCTTCCCCAAAGTCAATGGAAATTCAAACTCCTAAAGGATTTAGATACTTTTGTACCTAATTACTGTGGTAGTTTTGCCCATAATATTTTATTTCTTCTGATAATAAAATAGTATTAAAACACTTAATGATAGATAATTTCTTTCAGAAATTTTAGGATGTTTAAGTTGGCTAAAATAAATGCTTCAGAAGTCCTATCTATGAAGACAATTACAAAAACATTTCAACCCTGTAGTTAATAACTAGAAGTAGGAGGAGTACTGTCTTAATTCTCTAACTTTGGAAAAATACTTGTTTTACTGTAGCACCCCATTTATTTTTTGGAGTTATCAGGTAGTTTATGTGGCTGGTCATAACGTGTATTGCTATGAATGGCAGTGCTAATGGTAGTACTAATGGTAGTAAATTTTACAAGATAGCAATAAATAAAAATCACAGTATGATTTAGATCTGAGGAAATAAGCTTAAATACAAACATGGAAAACTCTATATGAAAGAAATCAGCGTGAGGTGAAAAGCTCTCTAACATGCTCGCCCAAGGGAGTTACAACTTTGTTGGACCTTGGTCTATGCACTGTCCCCTTGTGTCTATTCTCAGCGGATGAATGCCTGCCACTGAATTAAGTACCCACCTCCTGTGGTGCTAGGGGTTGCCCTTCACTAACCTCCTCCCCAGAGGAATTTTACTTTGAAGGCAAATTGGCAGGTACAAGAGCTGGTCATCCTTGCCTTCACACAACATCAAAGTGTCGTGATGCCTTGCCTCTTCAAACCAGAATGTTTCACCCTGCAGAAATTCAGGTACTGTGGAAAATAGCCACCTGGTTGAGATCATGGTCATAATAAAAATATTTACAAATATGAACTGCAACTTCTTAATTCTATACTGTTGACAAATTCCATTCATATAGAAATGGAGAAATTAATAAAATTGAGAGTTCCTTACACAGAAAGAAGTAACAAGATATGCACCATGGCCAAGTCTCTAAAGCGTGTATCATAAGTATCCAAGTTATAAGGCAGATGTTAATTCTTGGACTAGCACAGATCAGTGTTGCAGGTGATAATAAGATGTGATGTAGTCTTAGAGGTAGCACAAGTCCATATGCACTAGTTTCTAGAGGCTACTGTGGTAAGAAGAGGGAAGTTGCTACAGAAGGGATGTGTACAGTCTCAGGATGATACAGCACAAATCTATCTATGCTTCCATAATTGCTTTAATCAGTGATTTAATTCAGAAATGTATGTAATCAAAAAGACTTTGCCTGTTTTTTTACACATAGGCAGGTGAGTTTGCTTGTTATTCATAATGGTATCCTTGATTATATGATTTTCCTTACTGAATGAGTTAAAGTATTCTAAATATTTTAAAACCCTTTTCCATCTGAGTGCTGCAGCATGAATTTTGAACACATAATATATTCATCATTTTAAATAAAAAAATACTTATTAGAAAATACTATTTTTATTTTATTTTATTTTATTTTATTTTATTTTATTTTATTTTATTTTATTTTATTTTATTTTATTTTATTTTATTTTATTTTATTTTATTTTATTTTATTTTATTGTGTTCTTCATAGTTCCTAGCTTAGTAGGACCTTGACCCTTTATTCCTAGTATGGGATAAACCACAGTAAAAATAACCAAGCCACTGTGGATGCAGAATATTCAATCTATCTGATGTATTCTATTGATTTCACTCCCTAAATCTCACTGTTATCCACAGCAAAATATTATGATTTGAAATTTCTGCTCACTATCCTGTATGATTTTTTTTTTTCTTCTATAAGTTGCAGCAGGTATGAGGAGACAGAATAGTCTTCGGGATCTATGGTCAATTGCCTATGTTCACATGAGTGAAAAAATCAGCTAGTCCTGTGCAATGATAGCAAAGTAGCTGCAGTAAAAATTCAGGGAAACTGGCTAGCCACATTTAGTTACTTTTTGACATCAGGAAAATGGCAGGGAAATATCTCTATGACTCAACGGGTACATAAACATTAATTTACATACAAACTCATGAATTGATTTGTGACACCTGGAAATGAAGATGCTCTCCAAAACACAGTTGTTTCTATCATTGTCCCCAAAAGTGTTTCTTTAGTATTTGTATATATTATTTTAAATATTATGCTCCACCTGAGCCAAAAAATGGATGATATAGAATCTTCTAGAAAAAGCTATGGAAAAAACACTACATAGTCAAATTAGTTTTCTGTTTGTGTTGTCTACAAGAATTTTTTGAGCAAGTTATCTAGATAACTTACCCAAAGAGAAAATACTTGGCATAGCATAGTTGTGTGAAGCATATTTATATCTATAGCTCTGTTATATGTACAAATTTTGCCTGTTAATTATATTTACATTTCAAAAACATTGCTGTGAGTTCAATGTTATGTAGACTATTTAAGCTCTGCTATAATTAATGCTATTAATGAGAACACAACAATGAACTAACTTTCTTATTCTGCAGTCAAAAGTTTGTAGCTCTTATTTAACAGGACTTTTTGGATTGAGAAACATATAGATGAGACTTTTTATTTATTTATTTTGAAAGCAGAAGATTATATTCCTACCTTCCTTAAACTCTTCAATAAAATCTTAACACAGGATTTCTAATGAAGAAGTCCTTCTTGTGGTTTTGTTGCTTTACAATCCTTTAATTTGGTATTAGGAGCTACTTAGGTATGGGTACAGGGATTGTAAGGCTATGGTGCTGTGGTATTGTTGCAGGCCTCATGTGCTGCACTTTCTGCTTGAGTGAGTTTTGAGACAGCAGTTGCATAACAGTGAAATTGCAAACGCATCAGGATCCAGACTGGAATGAATACAGAGCTGAAGGAGACCCTAGCATCCCAGAGAGCAACAGACTGTCTTAATATAAAGGAAAATGAGAATGCATTGTCAAAGACATCAGGAAAGGAGTAGCAAATGTGTTTTCTTAGCTTGGCAAGTGCTCATTGGGTGATTAAATTGTCTGAGTCAAGTGAATTTCCAGAAATATGCAGCTAACCTTCAATTTTAGTAAGGTTTTCTTTCGTTCCCACAGCAAACAAAATATTCTAAAACCTCTATTTGTTTTGTACTCTGTAATTTCTGCTCTGAACATCTTAGGCTGAATGGTCTCTTGTCACTGGCAGGCAGATGAAAAATAATTTTGTGTGTCTTATATGTAGCACCAGCTGTAGCCTGAGCTAAAAGCTTTGTGAAGGCAGAATGTGATGTTAGTATCATTGACATGACATGATGTTTTAGGTCTTATGCTAACACTGATGGAAAAGAAATACCTTCTCAGAAGGAAATTCAGAGCCTATTGTTTTTATTTTTTCCTCCTTGAGCTAGTCTACTATTTGAGTCAGTCCAAAGAGTTCCAGTGCTTTCAGCTCTCATGACTTGCAGAATCTTCCTGATGTTAGATATTTATGTCAGACATTTAACTCAAACTCTCAAAGCTCTTTTTTTTTTTTTTTTTTTTTTTTGACTGTGGAATAACTCTTTTATATACATATATGAAAGTTCTTGTCAGCTTGTAAGCCTAAGTCTCAAAGTTTGGTATGTAAGCTCAAAGTTTGGTATGTAAAAGCACTGAATGTTGGGAAGGAGGAAGCAAGAGGGTGAAAAAAAAAAGTAGAAGAAAACCCAAAACTATATCACTACATTAGAATCACATTATTTGTAAGATGACAAAATGGCTTTTAAGGTCAGCGCCACTAAATGGTGTTTGAATATCAGAATATCTGACTTCTTGAATTTTCAGTTTGATTTTATACATGTAAGACTCAGGGTTCAAGGGATCCTGCATGTACCCTGCTGTCATTTTATAATACTTCTGTAATCGAAGTGGTCATCTTAGGTATTCTGTGCCTTAACGTAGTGTTTCATAACTATTCTTCTCAACACATTCTTTCTGACTGGGCACAGAAATTGCATTTACATATTGATTTCATGCAGCAGTATTGTTGTTCCTAATACATCTAGAGTTTTTGTTGATGGTTGTATCAGTTTCTCTTTTAAGCAGGGATATTTTTGTCACAACAGTGTTTTATTTACAGGTTTTATGATGAATCACTTTTATTGATCTCCTCTTTCATCTGGTATTTCATTATTTTACTGTGAAAATACTGTAATATAATGAAATAAGAGTAATAAATAATAAAAATGATTACCTATAAAAGAAGCACCTGTCTAGAGCTTTGTATTTCTGAAAGCAGCAAGTTTGTCTACAAATTTTATAAATAGCTTTAAGAGGCTGCTGCTTCTCTGAATCCACTCTATATCCCAAGATACTTGCCTTCTTCAATGCAGACTAATCAACATGTTCTTATTTCTTGCTTTTGTTTCTGTACCATCTGTAGCAGGTGCTGGTGTCCCCATATAAGCAGCAGGAAAGCAGCATCTTCTTTCATGGAAGATGAGTTTTTATCGTAGGGGAATTGTTAAAGGATTTTCAGGACCAACGCCAGTAGCATTCAGAAGGACTTTAATGATATATTGCTCCCAGCTATCTTTTTTTACAGGTCTCCAAATCAACACATTGAGCAGGAAAAGTAACTTTTTGTTGCTTATTTCTTAGAGGAAATACATTGGATTCAGTCTGCAAAAAGATGGAGAGGAAGAACAACTAACAGGTACTGGAGATGGCAGCACTGGCTGTGATGGTGTCAAGACCCCTGTGCTTTGAGTGGAACTGCCTAGACTTTCTTCTTAGTATGTGCTTTCCAAAATCGATCAAGTGGTTTTCAAACAATGCAGAAGAAAAGAATCACAGAATCACAGATTTTTTAGGTTGGAAGAGACCTCAAGATCATTGAGTCCAACCTCTGACCTAACACTAACAGTCCCCACTAAACCATATCCCTAAGCTCTACATCTAAACGTCTTTTAAAGACTTCCAGGGATGGTGACTCCACCACCTCCCTGGGCAGCCTGTTCCAGTGTCTAACAATCGATTCAGTAAAGAAGTTCTTCCTAACATCTAACCTAAAACTCCCCTGGCGCAACTTAAGCCCATTCCCCCTTGTCCTGTCACCAGGCATGTGGGAGAACAGGCCAACCCCCACCTCGCTACAGCCTCCTTTAAGGTATCTGTAGAGAGCGATAAGGTCGCCCCTGAGCCTCCTCTTCTCCAGGCTGAACAAGCCCAGCTCCTTCAGCCGCTCCTCATAGGACTTGTTCTCCAGGCCCCTCACCAGCTTCGTCGCCCTTCTCTGGACCCACTCAAGCACCTCGATGTCCTTCTTGTAGCGAGGGGCCCAAAACTGAACACAGTACTCGAGGTGCGGCCTCACCAGAGCCGAGTACAGGGGGACGATCACCTCCCTAGCCCTGCTGGTCACACTGTTTCTGATACAAGCCAGGATGCCGTTGGCCTTCTTGGCCACCTGAGCACACTGCTGGCTCATATTCAGCCGACTGTCCACCATCACTCCCGGGTCCTTCTCTGCCTGGCAGCTCTCCAACCACTCATCTCCCAGCCCGTAGCTCTGCTTGGGGTTATTGCGTCCCAGGTGCAGGACCTGGCACTTGGCCTTGTTGAACTTCATGCAGTTGGCCTCAGCCCATCGGTGCAGCCTATCCAGATCCTCCTGCAGAGCTTTCCTACCCTCGAGCAGATCGACACACGCGCCTAGCTTGGTGTCATCTGCAAACTTACTGAGGGTGCACTCAATGCCTTCGTCCAGATCATTGATGAAGATATTAAAGAGGAGCGGCCCCAGCACCAAGCCCTGGGGGACGCCACTAGTGACTTTCCTCCAACTGGACTTGACTCCATGTACCACGACTCTTTGGGCCTGGCTATCCAGCCAGTTTCTAACCCAATGAAGCATGCGCCAGTCCAAGCCAAGAGCAACCAGTTTCTTGAGGAGAATGCTGTGGGAGACGGTGTCAAAAGCCTTGCTGAAGTCAAGGTGGACCACATCCACAGCCTTTCCCTCGTCCACCCAGCGCGTCACTTTGTCATAGAAGGAGATCAGGTTGTATAAGTTGTATAAGAATTTAAATTTGAATGTTTATATAGTAAATAGAGCAATTTCAAAGTGACCGGGTCAGAGTAGAAATACAAAGAGTTTCTGTTAACTTTTTACTCAACCACTATTTCTGCCCTGTTTAACTTGGTGTTAGCTAGCCCAGTGGATTCTCGAGTTGCAGCAAACTGTGCTCCGTGCACTTTGACCCCAGGAAATTTTACTTTCTGATCAGCTAGAAGACAATCTGTCTGTTTTCTGACTCTTTTCGTGTTTTGTTTTCTATCCCTCCTTAAGCTGCAGGCTCCCAACACTGAATCATGTCTCTTTCTCTTCCTCTCTTCCACATCCTCCCTAGTATGGATGTCCTGGTAGGACAGGACAGGTAGAAGGAGGTAGGTAGAAAAGGAAGAGGATAGGTAGAAGGAGGAGGTAGAAAAGTAGACCTACTTCAAAGGGAACTACCTCCCCTCTTTTTAAAAAACTCACAAGAACCCCTCTTCACTTCCTTCTTTAAGAACAACTTTTCTTTAGTTATAATCATATAAAAGTAAAAATATTTTTACTTTTCTCAGGGTGGAGTGATGAGAAGTAATCAAAAAGCTTACTGTTTGGTGAAACAGGAGAATGTCTGAATGAGGAAAGTAGGATTTATTTAAGAGGCAAAAAAGGATGCACATAAAATCCAATGATTTGAATCCGTGAACATCCAACATATTGACATTGTTTTTGTTTGGGCTTTGTGTGCCTGTTTCTGCTCCCTTCTGAAACACTGATGACTACACTGGGTATAGAAAGAGTTCTGTAATTAGAAGAACACTTTCAGACTTCTGTTTATAATCCTAAATTCACTTTTGACACATACCATTAAAACTTCTGACATGCCAGGGACATTTGATTCCCAGTGCTCCTTTCCAATTAGACTTGAGATTGTTCTTAGAAGAAGGAAGATTTTCTGTTTCTACCATGCTTAGCACTGTTTTTATAAACTGTACATCTTGTTTTGAAATACCAGGTATTATTCCAAGTGCAGTTAAAGGCACTTTTATTTAATGAGACTAAAACTCTGAAAGGTAGAAAGATGTGATGTAATAGAAATGAATTGGACAAAACTTAGTCCCCTAGATATGGAGAACTTTCTCTTTCACATGGGTTTTAAACATTAAGTAAGAAGAATGATTTTTTTTTTTTCCTGTTCCAGTCTTGGAGATGTTAAATGCAGTGGTAGCAATCAAAGGAGATTAGAAATAATCGTTAGCATTCTGTAACCATTTTGTTTGATGTAGATCATCACACACACCATATTGTTCTTTGCCCACCATTGTGGCAAAAGGGCACAATGGGCCCACCAAGGGCAAAGCTACCAATTTCCCAGTACTGCTCCAGAAATCTTAGGCTCATCTAAGTCTGTGTTCTGACACTCAGATTCTTTTCTTGACTGATAATATTCTCTACCTGGGTAAGATTTTATCATAGATTAAAAAACTACTACATGGTTGAATTTGAGTGATGATGTTAGCAAAGAAATAAAACCAGAGAGATTTGTTGAATGGCATGTCTTTTGGACTCACAATAGCAATAAGCAGGAAGCCTAAAAATCAGAGTAAAAGGATTTCTAATTAAACTGGGTTGTCCATTTCATAAGACATACGGTCTTAAACATTAAATCCATATAACTTTAGGAAGAAATACTAAAAAGAGAGTTCCTTTACAATCTGGGCAAGAAGTGTCAGGTTAATTGCATTTCAGTATCATCTTTTTTTCTTATCAGCTGAGGGCAAAAGCTCATCTACTAGGTAGAATAAATGAATATTTCATTGCAGGAGAGATAATGATTTCTTTTATTATTATTATTACAACCTTTGCCTAAGAATCTTAGTTTATTTAGGATTTCTCTCTCTCTCTCTCTCTTTCTCTCTCTCTCTCTGTCTTCAGTTGTAAAGGAAAATGAATGGTAGATGTAACATTGGCAGGGAAGTACCATTGTAAAGATGTTGATTTCCATGTTTTAGAGATATGAACACTCTAGTTACTGTACATTAGGCTGTTAAACTTTTAACAAGTCTCCCACACCTGCTTTTTAAAATAATAATAATAATAATAGTAAAAAAATGTATTGTGGCTGATCAAGTTGTTAAATTCTCTACAGGCAAAAATTCTTGCTGTTTTCTAGCTAGATTGTATAGAAGATCTGATATTTTAGTTGAAAGACAATCTTGAGCTACACCCACCAGAAAATACCTTTCTAATGTTTTTCTCTCATAAAATGTTGTTCCCTTTTAGTGATATCTACTGAATATACTGGCTTTGGAGAAACATCCAAAGGGAGCTTTAGAGATTCTTCTCTAACATTAAACATTGTGGAATACAGAATCTGATTTTGCACTGCATGCATCTTCATTAGCCTTTTATGTTAACATCTTTTCACTGATCTCTACCTGCCCTACTACAAGAAAAATGGGTCAATTATTTCATGCATGATTTTGTTTGCTTACAGAAGTATCTGATAAGTTTAGGATAATCATGCATATTTCTTATTTCTTGCTTTGAGTTGATCTTAGTCTGTGATGTACAAACACAAACAAACAAAGACAATCTTTAACATGTACAACACTATAAAAATGGCTGGTGATAGGAAACTGCACTAAAAGGTGAAGAAAGAGGCCAGTTGCTTTCAAAATGTGTTTGTAGAAAAAAAGCCAACATGAATAAAAGATACCTGCAGTTCTACTTCAGAAGGGATGTCAAAGGCATTCCCACAAAAACATGTCAAGGAGTCTACTGAAATTATTATTAAAGATAGGGTGGCAGAAAAAAGTGGTCCTAGAGTCACAGAAAACATGGCTTCATTGAGGCTTAACATCAACCTGAAAGACAATATGTAACATCTGTTGAACAAAACCAATCTGTTTCAAACTGATGTCTTATGTGACTTATTTTCTGCAATTGCCAGTCCTAAACAATGCCAGCAATTTTTCTAGAAAATAATGATGACACAAGCTTTCCACAAGGCAGTATGATACAGTTAAGATGCCTGCTTATTCTGTTAGTGCTTGTTCTTCCACAGTTGTAGTCAACAGCAGATCAGACATACTGACTGTAACCATGTGAATTTAAGTGACAGTAGTGGAAATTTTAAATCTCAGCAGAGTACCTTCTAGTTCTGAGGATTTCTTATGGGTTTTCACCACATGCTGGTGCATTTGGCAGATGTAAGCCAGTGCCTCTCTGTAAGCAAAGAAGGGACATGAAGATAGAAAATATTGGCAAAACTTTTACTGTTCTTGCCTCTTCCATTCAGCAACAGTGTCACTCTCTGTATCCTTTTCATTTGTTTTTAAAAGGAATATGTTGATATTACATTGGATAAAAACCTGGATAAGAACTTGCAGACTCTGGACTTTTGAGCTTGTCATTAAACTCCTACTCAGGTTTAAATCATTTCATGTTGCTAACAAACATGCCCAGATACTGTTTTTTGTTTGTTTGTTTTGTTTTGTTTTAGTCTTATAATATGTCATACAATATAAACATATGTCAACTAAAATGGATTTAGTTGCAAAATTCCTATTGGGTGCAGAACTTAGAGGTATTGTTGACCTGCCGCCATTTCAGTGATCCATTGCTAAGGTTACCTACTTATAAAATAGGAAAAAATGGTAGTAATATGATGAAATACATATAAGAACACTCTACTGTGATTGTTATTTTCTATGAAGTCCCAGATCACATGATAGGGATCACATGATAAGGAATATGTGATCATCTCCCTATAACATCCTTCTTCTTGCTTTTCCCTTTATTTTCTCTCACTGCACACAATTCAACACAAAGTTTGGAAGCCCAGGATCACCAGGAATAGCAGCATCTGGTAAATGGGAAATTACTATTACTCAGCTTTTTTGATAGCTCCTTGTCTGCAATCATAATCTTTATTTGATTTAGCAAAGCAAGGACATTTACTTTATAGTGTATTGGACACGTACAACAGTTGTGATATATATACATTTAATTTCTTACATACACTGAATACAAGTTGTATTCCATCAACAAAGTTTTCTGCAAGCACTCTGGACTCCCCTTTTTTCTGAAGCTGCGTTGTAGAGTTTCAAGCAGCCAGCAGATGGAGAGATGACAAACCCTGTCACATGATGCCTCTGCATATAAAGAGTTTGCTGATTCACAGAGTCAATTGATTTCATCTCTGTCAGGTGCAAGAACAGCTGAAATGTTTTTATTGCAGAAAATTTCAGTCTTGCAACATTTTATCTGGAAGTAATAATATATTTTTCTTTCTAGATATGGGATTTGTTTGCTTTAAAAATAGAATTGCTGATGGTTTATTATCTACAGTACAGTACAGAGGGAGAAAAAACCCTTAAGCTCTCTACCCATCTTAACTCCCTGGGAGAATAACGACAACAACAACAACAACAAAGGACATATTTACCCACCTTGTCCTTATATGTATGTAAATTCATGCTCTTAAGATTCAAATCAATTATCTACTGATGGAGTTTAGGGAGTCTGCCATTTACTCAGGTAATTTTCCTAACAGGACTTCTTGTCTGGGTCCCTCATCATCTAGGATTATAAATGTATGATTTATCCATTACAGCAGACTTCAATCCATCAAGAATACATTTTAATTTCTGACAGGAATTAGTGTTGAGTAACCATGAAGGCTTCTTCCCTTTCAGTCAATACTTCTTTTTTGTAAATCAATAGTTCATGAATTAATAACTTAAAATAATTCTAAGTAGAGTTTGGAGTAAAGTCTAACTAAACTCTTGCATGTGTAAGTTTGGGTTACCTTTGGAAACAAGTAAATGACTTTTATTTCCATAATGGTGACTATATAGCAATAAGAAAACCTTCATTATGGTTGAAGACTAAATGAGTAGCATAACTTTTACTAGAGAATTCAAATAGTAAGCTATCTGTCAAAAGTACATCTGGTCGTTCTGGTCATCCCTGTTCCCCAGAACAGATACACCTCCTTACGCCCCCATCCCAACCCCCCTCCCCCCCCCGCTTTACACTCTTACACTCATAGGGCAGAATAGAAGCATCCTCAGGGGCTCCCCTCAGGACTTGGAGAGGCACTAGCAGCACTAGCAGTGAGCATGTTGCACACTCACAACCCCAGGCTGTCATGCTGGGACTTATAGACATAGGAAACTGGAAAAGTCCTGCAGAGTTCTGAAAATGGCAGCTACTCATGGCTCTGTAATGAAAAGGAGTAGACAGGACCATTTAGCTTTTAAAAATGTTTTATTTATAGGGAAACAGGAAAGCATAAGTTAACTGCCTCTCAACCTGACTGTAAAGAGCATGTCAGAGCTTACTGAGATGTCTACTGAGCAGCCAGCAGCAACAGTGGCTTTTAATGAAACTGTAAAGCAATTTAAGTTAGTGGCATCTGAAAATAAGTGACATTTCCACATGAAAGTGTTCCCTAAGTCAACATACAGGAATGAATAATGGAGATAATAAATCTGCTTCAGAGGAGGAGAGGCAGATGCAGTTATTTCTGGCAAAGTAAGCAGCACTTAATTTTCTTTCCAGTACAAACCACCTTCCATTCATATGTATGACCAACCCTCTATTCTAAATGATATATTATTGAAAATTATTAATTCAGGGAAGTAGTTGTTTGTTTTTTTTTAAGAGAAGGAGAGGCCTGGCTACAAGACAGAAATGTCTGCAAAGCATATAGGAGTTACTAGTATCAAAACAATTGGTTTTCTGCTTAGATTTAATTTTATTTCAGCTTATCATAAATATAACCTACTGTGCAGCTTATGCTAAAACCCACTTTGTTTTAGTGTTTGTTCAGTCACTATCTATATAGAAATTATTTGAGAAAAGTGGAAAATAAAAGCACAAAATATTTTCCTCTTTTTCTTTTGCTTTTCAGAGCACAAAATTAGGTTGTTCTTAACTTCTAACTCTTTCATCAAACTATCTTCACTGGCATGTCCTCCACCAGGTGAATTTACTGCATTCTGTAAAGAGGGAGCAGGTAGTTATTTTCCATGATGCATTTCCTGGGAAGAGGAATATTTCTCATAAGGAAAAGTATTTAATTTGTTGTTTTTAAGCTTTTTATTTATTAGGGAGAAATCAATAAGTGTTTTGAAACATATCTAAAGATGGCACAGCATCTATCAGAAATACGTGTACGTAACGGTAGTTAATTCTGATTTGGGCCTGCAGAGAGGCTAGGTGATTCTTTAAATATAATCCCTCCACCCTGTTTCTCTATAATTTATGAACCTAGAATCAAACATCAAGGGCTTTATGGAACTTTGTGGCACTTTGTACTTTATTTGTCCCTTGTGACACTGAGCTGCTAATGTCTACATGTCCTAGACCTTCTGTTTTTATGAAGGCAGAGAACAAACAGGAAGGGTTCTAGGAAGTAAAAAAAAAAAAAAAAAAAAAAAAAAAGACACAATTGAAATAATCTATCTAATCATCCAAAACATTGAAGCTTTCAGGGAGATCACTGCAGCATTTTGAGTTGCACTGGTAGAATACTATATACTTTCTAAATAAAGTGATATAAAGCACAACAAATAATTTTCCCTAGAGCAGATTTTACAGTGCTTTGCCCAATCTTGTTTTAATGACTAATGTTAATGAGAATACCAAAGAGAAAGAGTAAAGTTGTCAGGAAAAAATCATTATGCAGAATAGACAAAGCATGGTGAGAACTTACAGGAAACAACATTCTTGGTTTAACACTGTTAAACAGGCAATTAAAAAGTGTTGGGTGAGCTTTCACCACAACAGGAGACCGATGTACTTCCAGATTTCCTTTTCTGAGAGTAATGGTTAGAGGTAAATAGTTTGGGCTGTCTATGGCAATATTTTGGGGAGAAAAATCAACATGAAACCTTATTTTGTATATATATGAAGATTCAGGAGCTGACATTTACAGTTTGTTGTTGTTGCTGTGTTGTTTTTTATTTTTTTTTTATTTTACAGAAATAGAACAACAAAGTATACCATCTATAATAGATCAAAAGAGTGTCACAGAAATGTGAGGAAGTTCAAATGATCCAAATTTGATAAAACTTATTGAAGGCAATGGGTTTTTACTGTGTCCATAATAAAACAGTAAAATAAATAAAAATGGATTCATCTGAGAGAAGTACATCTTATAAGTCTAGTTCTGTGCATTTTTGCGTGACTGAAAAGTTGAAGCCACGTTTCTAGGAGGAACTTAATAATTTCATGGTAATAAGTCATGATTCTGAATCCTTATGTTCCTAATTGAAGCCAACAGTTTAATGGCCATATGTTGGCTTACACATCAAAGCTAGTTGTTGCATGGTGTAGTGGCAGTGCTGGGATTCAGCAGCAAGCTGAAGCAAAAATTGATGATAAGTAGCCAACATTTCCCTAGATACAAGACCAAATGGCAAGGTGATGCAGATGCAATTATAATAGGCAAGCACCACTCATGCACTTTCTTTGAACAGGGATGCAAGTCATGTCCCTTCTTTTACTTTTGCAGCTATTTAGGTGAAGATCTACAAAATGGAATTAGCAAACCAGCAAGAAAATATAACATAAAGCTTATATACAGAATTATACAGAATTCTGACACTTTTGGCTTCTCAAAACCCCATTCACTTAGTCAGCAGTCCTACAGATGTGTGAAAACAATGAATACCTATTTTATTATTATTATTTTTTTTAACATTAAATAACCTCCAACATCTGCATTTCTGCTCCTATAGGTGTCCTGGGTTTTCCTCAGTCTTGACAGTGTTATATATTCCTAGATAATATCAGAGGCTGAGAACAATGTATTCTGCCACCTATCTCCCCTGTAACATTTGATTTGGTACATCCTTTGAATAAACAAATGTATGGATGCATCATTCACAATTTTGACAGGACAAAGATTGAGACTCCTGGTAAGCTCTCTGTTTTCATTTAAATGGTTTTGTTTGTTTGTTTGTTTTTTTCAGGCAGCATTAATTATGGAATGCATAGAAGTAGAAAGGCATAAGTACACTTTGGTGAATATTCCTGGTACAACTGTATGCACACTTGCCAGCTTTTGTAGTTCCTACATTCGAGGAGACCAAATTGGGGCTGTAGTTCTGACATCTGCTGAGATCAGCTGCTATCCTGATTCTTATGCTTTGCTTGTTCAATGTAACCATAACCAGTCATCTGAAAGAAGACATGAAAAAATACAGGACATGGGAATGTTTCCTGTTGCCTTTCTTACAATTTCTGTGGCCATGGAATACTTACAAAGCAATTTAGTTCTATTACTAGAATAAACTGTTTTGATAGAAAAGTTAAAACAACTTTGAAATTATAATTTGACCTCATGTATTTGTATAAATAACTACAGCTGTAAGTTTTTGGAAAAACAAACAAACAAAAATGTATCTCCCTCAGGACTTCCAGTATATGGAATAGTGCAGTGCAGGTTCCACTTGTCCCTGCATTCTGTTTGTGCTATTCCCATTCTGTCTGTCTAAACAGAAGGTTTTGAAGCAGAAATTTCACAAAGGCAAGTCTTTGTTTCAGGGCAATAGCCTTTGTCACAGTTCTTCACTTCTTTGCCCACCCTGTTTTTGTCTCTGGTGTGCCTAACAAGGAAATACAGAGATACAAAAAACCTTTCTGTTTTCATAAACAAAATTAACTTTTGAATCTCAACCCACTCCCCAATAAATAAATAAATAAATATATATATATATATATAAACAGTCTACACATAACTCAGTTTTGATTCTGAGCATTTGAGAATCTCACATTTATCGTTTGATCATCTCATTTTTATCCAGATGAATTCCTCTCTATAACTATCACTCTTGCATTTTTAAATGCTTAAAGTGCATGAATACTGCATTATGAAGAATACTGAGACAAAAGTTTGTCATGAGTACTTGGTCCTATAACTGGTATAGAGTTTACTGTTATACTTAATGATGCTTTTTCTGTCTTCTGTTAGTAACAGACATAACCCAATGACAGAAAGTTGCCTAAGAATTGTTTGTCATGAAGCTTTTTTGGTTGTTTATTTATTTGTTTTACCCTTTTCAACAGAGTGTTTTGGGATAGGGCCATCATAAGTCTGAATTATTTCTTCTCTCATGGACTAAAGCTTTACTTGTTTTCTTAAAGCTGTCCCTTCTTAACCTGCTGTGATTGATAGGTGAAGGGAGAAATTTGATAACTTTCCATGCAAAGAATGATACTTTACTCAAGTCTTCAGAGACTCATTTATGTGAATCTAATTGTTTTCTTATAGCCTTGTCCTTATGCTCTGCTCTCTGAATGCTTTAAAATATAATCTCATTGTCTGCAAACACAAAATCAATATAAAATGAAGCGAAGCAGCTAAGATGTGAAAGGAAGAATTTTTCAAGTTAGAAATTAACATGTCATCTTAACTTTTGCCATATTAGAGCCAAATGATTTTTTGTAGAATATATTTACCATCTCTTTAGACTATTAATATCTATTTAATAATAAATAACTGTCATATTAATTGCAGTAGTTCCGTAGAAGTTTTTAATCTCTCCTACCTGAGGGTTTTTAAATAATGTAGCACTTAGAATGATGCACAGATTATACATATAAATGTCTTTGAGTTGCTTATATTTTAAAATTAGACTTATCTTCGCTAAGAGACAAAAGGCCCTAGTCTGTTTTCTTCCTTACAAAACAATTTCCAGTATTAGCTGATTCCAAGAAGAAATTTCACTGTGGACTGTTAGTATGCAATATATCCCTAACAGACATAATCTAGTTGTTCTTCTTTTTTTTTTTTTTTTTTTTTTTTTTTTTTTTACCTGTAAAGAAGGTTTACATTGCTTGAGAGGTAGGGATGCTGGAGTGCCAGCCTTAGATTTAAGAAGCCTATACTCACATTCCTGCTAGGGCAG
Source organism: Anas acuta (assembly GCF_963932015.1). Classification (NCBI taxonomy): domain Eukaryota; kingdom Metazoa; phylum Chordata; class Aves; order Anseriformes; family Anatidae; genus Anas; species Anas acuta. The sequence goes on from NC_088980.1 coordinate 77,288,390, forward strand.
ATTTATGGACTTTACATTAAGAAAACACATAGAAAAGGTCTGACTTTTCCTCTCCTGATAAGTGGATGCAACTACAAAAGAGATTGCAGTAAGGGGATGTGCTGTAGATGGTCTGGTACACAGGCATCTGGAAATGCCAATCAGATGTGTACTTATTCTCTCTCCCTTTCTTAGACGCTGGGGGCCTCATCCCATAAAATGTATCTGTCCCTGAATGGTTTCAGATATGGGCATCTATAACTTGCTTTCCTCACAGAATCATAGAATCATAGAATCATAGAATATCCCGAGTTGGAAGGGACCCATAAGGATCATCAAGTCCAAGTGCTGGCACCGCACATGTCTACACAAAATTTTAGACCATGTGACTAAGTGCACAGTCCACACACTTCTTAAATTCAGAAAGACTTGGTGAAGTGACTACTACTGTGGACCCATGGACTTGTATGGATCCAGATGGAGCAGCAAATCCCGCACACGTTCAGGGTCGGTTGGGAGTTTATCATTCCCACCGTCATGGTCCTCCAGCTCAGAGCACCCTGGGTTCCAAAGCTCGTCATCAGCATTGAAGACGGAAGCGAAGAAGGCATTAAACATCTCTGTTTTGCCTATGTCTTTGTCTGTGAGGAGACCTTCCCCATCACGTAGCAGACCAATGTTTTCTTTGGTCCTTCTTTTTCTGTTCACATTATCTAAAAAAAACTTTTTTTTTGTCTCCCACAGACATGGCCATCTTCAACTCTAGTTGGGCTTTGGCCACACAAATTTTCTCCCTACAATCATGAACAGTATCCCTGTATTCCTTCCATGTTCCCTGACCCTCCTTCCAGCAGCCGTTCACCTTCTTTTTTCACCTAAGCTCCAGTAGAAGATTCCTGGTCAGCCAGGCCGGCCTTCTGCCCCGCCTGCCTGACTTCCAATATTTTGGAATTGCCTGATCTTGTGCTTTTAGGAGGCAGTGCTTAGACTGACCAGCACTGATGGACGCCAATGCCTTCAAAAGCAGTTTCCCAGGGGACCTTGCTGACTAGTTCCTTAAGCAGTCTGAAGTCTGCTCTCCCCATATCCAGGGCTGAATTTTGCGTGGCAGTTTTCCTTCTCTCACCATAAATTTTAAACTCAACCACTTCATGGTCATTATGACTGAGACGGCTGCCAATTGTCATGTCCCCCACAAGACCCTCTCTGTTATCCAGCAACAGATCTAAGAGGGCACCTTTCCTAGTTGGCTCCCTTAGCACCTGCACCAAGAAATTATCATCTAGGTGCTTTATGAACCTCCTGGACTTGCTCGTGTCAGCCGTGTGGAGATCCCAGTTGACATCTGGCAAGCTGAAATCCCCATAAGTACAAGGGGAATTGATATGCTTCATCCTTTTGCATTATGTATCACTTCAATAGCTGAGCTTTGAAGGGCATATGAGGTGGACAAAGGAGTTGTTTTTTCTTACAACCATCTGGTCATGAAAGCCTCTCTGATGCAGGTATTTCTGCATAACACACAGTGCTTCCCACCCCTTTACCAAGAGATTTACTCACCACTATTATGTCTGTCTCTACTGTACCAGACCACAAAAACTAAAGCACAACATGTTTGAGCAACCTGGTCTAGTGGAAGATCACAGTATCACAGAATCACAGAATTTCTAGGTTGGAAGAGACCTCAAGATCATTGAGTCCAACCTCTAACCTAACACTAACAGTCCCCACTAAACCATATCCCTAAGCTCTACATCTAAACGTCTTTTAAAGACTTCCAGAGATGGTGACTCCACCACCTCCCTGGGCAGCCTGTTCCAGTGTCTAACAATCGATTCAGTAAAGAAGTTCTTCCTAACATCTAACCTAAAACTCCCCTGGCGCAACTTTAGCCCATTCCCCCTCGTCCTGTCACCAGGCACGTGGGAGAACAGGCCAACCCCCACCTCGCTACAGCCTCCTTTAAGGTATCTGTAAAGAGCGATAAGGTCGCCCCTGAGCCTCCTCTTCTCCAGGCTGAACAAGCCCAGCTCCTTCAGCCGCTCCTCATAGGACTTGTTCTCCAGGCCCCTCACCAGCTTCGTCACCCTTCTCTGGACCCACTCAAGCACCTCGATGTCCTTCTTGTAGCGAGGGGCCCAAAACTGAACACAGTACTCGAGGTGCAGCCTCACCAGAGCCGAGTACAGGGGGACGATCACCTCCCTAGCCCTGCTGGTCACACTGTTTCTTATGCAAGCCAGGATGCTGTTGGCCTTCTTGGCCACCTGAGCACACTGCTGGCTCATATTCAGCCGACTGTCCACCATCACTCCCAGGTCCTTCTCTGCCTGGCAGCTCTCCAACTACTCATCTCCCAGCCTGTAGCTCTGCTTGGAGTTATTGCACCCCAGGTGCAGGACCCGGCACTTGACCTTGTTGAACTTCATGCAGTTGGCCTCAGCCCATCGGTGCAGCCTATCCAGATCCTCCTGCAGAGCTTTCCTACCCTCGAGCAGATTGACACACGCGCCTAGCTTGGTGTCATTTGCAAACTTACTGAGGGTGCACTCAATGCCTTCGTCCAGATCATCGATGAAGATGTTAAAGAGGACCGGCCCTGCCCATCACAGGGAGGTTGAATTTGGACAATATTTAAGGTCCTTTCCAATCCAAACCTTCCTCTGATAATGTGTTATTTATGCTACAGACCATGAGTCATCATTGCTGGCTATAGTATGCCTGTAGCTGAGTTGGGACTCATGCTGTTTTCTAAGGATGGTCATGTTCATTCAGCTGGTGCTAAGCAGTTTAAATGTTTGGCTTTTCTGTACTCATGGCTGAATGGCTTGCTCAGTTATTGGATATGTGACACTGCTGGCATCTTTACTGGGTGCTCTCAGGCTAAGCAACACTCAGGAGTCCTTGAAGGATGCAGTTCTGTGGCTCTGCACTGGCAGAATGGGAGATAACACCTCTACCCTACTCCATAATGTGTATAGAAAAACATGATGCTCCAGCTCCACAGCAACAGGGACATACTTAGCCTAATTTAGTGACATAGTACCTTAAACAATTTAACTCCCCTTGCTGTAAATCTAGACAAACAAATAGACATAATAGATAGTGCTTTTAAGCATGGTGGTCTCTTTGATACTGGGGAGTGGTGAGTAAGTTGTCTTTTTTTTTTTTTTTTTTTTTTTTAATTTAAGAAATTACATTACCTGTGATTTTCCTCTTCATTTCACTATATATCCTTTTATTTTCACACCAATATAGAAGGTTAGTATAATTCAGGTTGGCTTGCTTGCATATCTGATTATTTTTTATAATCAGAGATTATAGTGAAAATCCTAAGTCTAAATCTAATTCTTACTTGTATTGAAATCTCCTAATACTGCTAATTATTAATATCACTGTACCATATAAACATTTTATTACAGCTTTCTGACATAGTGGCTTACTTCTTTATTACAGATGAGGAAAGAGCAATTTTGTGTTATGTAAAGGCTCCATTCTTCCAAGACTAATGTCCTTAAAGACACTGTAAGTTTATGTGCAAGATGGAGGGGACACCTGCCTTCCTTCTATTGATTTACAGCTGTATCAGCCTTAACTTGTAATAAACAAAACTGTGCAACTGGCAAGCTTAAATATGTGCTTCTTCAAACTTCATGGTAGAGATGGGAAACCAGTTAAAATACAATCTTTCATCCCCAGTTGTTGTTATGGATATTAATGTTAGTTGTTAGGAATGTCTGATTTGGAATGCATGCAAGGCTTTCTTTACGTCACTCTAGAAGTGTTGAGGAGAATTAAATGGTTATATTTTTGCATACTTCAAAGTATCTTTAAAGTGTTAGTGAGCTTATAAAGTGGTCTAGAGTAAAGTTGGTGAAATCCTAATTCCAGACAGTGACAAAACTCACATTGATTTAAATGGGACTAAGTTTCACTCAACATTTAGGACTGATGGGTACCATAATAATCATCTAGTCACAACTACTTCATAATACAAGACACAGAATTCCTTCATGTGATTCTCATATAAAGTCTAAAATTTCTGCTTGAGTTGTTACATATCTTTCAGGAACACACAATTTTCATTTAACGTATTCAGTGATGATGAACCAATAATTTGCTTAGGTAAATAGTCCAAATAGTTGATTAGATTCACTGATAAAAATATGCACCTAGTCTAATATCAATCATCTAGCTTCCACCTTCAAATATTGGATCTCGTTATGCTTCATTTGTTAAATTAAAGGGCTATTTGCAATCAGAAAGTTTCTCATTGTAGGTAATTGTAGGCTATAATCAAGTCACCTCTTACCTTTCCCCTGGATATACCAAAAACTTTGCAAACCACCTTTTTCAAACCTCAGGTTATTCATGTAGTGTTGTTTCTTTTTTGAATCTCTCTGTCTGTAGCTTTTTTTAAGGTGTGGAGAATGATGACCATTCCAAAAGATGATCTCTAATGCCAGGATATAGGGAAAAGAAAAAAAAAAAGAAAAAAAGAAGAAAAAAAAAAGGGAGAGTAAGTATGGCAACTTTTATTTAAATACAGTAATCCTTTAATGTATCTATTTCATATTAATGACTGGAAGTAGTTAAACAAAACCTGTCTGTTAAGCTACAGCTGAGTTATTTAAGACAGTGTCAGAAAATATGCATTTAGGACTCTGCTAATACAGTGGGCTACATACCCTTTGGAATTGAAAGCTAGTAGCTAATATGCAGTTTCTGCATCACTTAAATCAGCTGCAATAAGAGGAGCTTGGGGTACAATGATACAGAAGTGTCAAACAGTGGAGTCTTTTGGTTTGATATAGTTGGTTGACAGAGGTACCATCTGAGGTTGGTCCTGAGTACCTCTTGGTCTGCAGTACCATCTCAGAGTAGCTGTAAGGACAGGAAGATCATGTGTTACACACATGAAGCCAAAACTTTCTTAGGACCCATTAAAGGGATCCTCTGTGCTTGTCCGCACATTTGTGAAAAGTCTAGTCCTTTTCATTGGTTATTTCCTGCTTCTCTCTTTGTTCTCACAGCACTCTATTATATTGCACCAGCAGTTGATTGAATCAGGACTGTTTATATATAATTTTCCCCAAACCCTTTTCAGACTTGCTCTTTCCAAAATACAGGCTAAGCTAGCTGCTGAGTGTAATTTTCATTCTTATTTTTCAAACACAATTCTCTACATACTTGCACACAAATTCAGCTAAGGTTCAGTTACTAGGTGAGGCATATTCAGTATAAACTCTGCTGGACTCTTTTGTCCTTAGCATTATTTGCCACAGATCTGCAAAATTTACTGTCTGGGCAGTTCAACATCATATATCTAGATGTCAGCAGGTATTAGAAAAAAAAAAAAAAAAAGGATTTTCCTTTTTTAAGACAGTCTCCCTATTCTGCTCTTCATCCTTAGAACTACTTATTCCTGTTCCTTTATGTGTGTGTGTTTTTGTTTTGTTTTGTTTTGATTTTGTTTTTGTTTTTTAGGTACATGACAAAATATGTAGAGTACTTTAATTTTTTTGCTGTTTCCGTACTCACTGGTAGGACTATATCTGTAACGTTAGTTAAAATATAAGGCATCCTCATGAATGTATTACATTGTTGACTCATTCTCTGATCAGCCACATTGATTTCCATTTTGGTAGTCTTCATATGTGAGTGCCATCTCTGTCATTCTTAACTGCCCTTTTAAAGAAATAAAGCTCGTACACCTTTCACTGTCATTTATCTGCAGAATCATGGTCAGCTGATTCTACAAGGACCTTCTCTGAGGAATTGCTGTGGGAGAGAGAGTACGATGTAAATGGAGTTACGCTGCAAAATGGAGAAAAAGTAAAAAGGAGATGGGGAAAAAAGCCTATATAATATCAATAATTTATGGAGCAGATATTCTGTTTGTATCTGAGGTTGTTCAGACTGGAATTAAACTCATATATTGAAGATGTCTGCCAGCTTTCTGAATACGTAATAATAAAATTGTATATTTGAGGTGAAATGCAATTATAGGTAGAAATCCTACATGCTCAGTAGGTGCTCTCACCCACAGGCTCCCGAGCCCTTCTGAAGTTCTTTGTAATGATGTATAAAAGATCAAGCCTCTTGCTGGATCCTACTCCTGACACAGCTAACTATCTCTGAAACATTAAGTCCAAGTCAAACTAATAATGTCTTTTGCAGTTGTTGTTCAAATAGGATCTATTTTATTATTCATGCTCTATCTTAGCTGCATGATCTCAATCTCTTTTTGCATCAATCTCTTTATACTTTTCAGAACATAAATGACTGTAATATTTCTTCTAGCACTGCACAGGAAGAGTAATAAACATCAAGCCTGCGTTTGTGTGCATGTGCATTGGTGGCATTGAGGCAGGAAAGATTTGGACAGAATGCTGGAAAGCTGTCATGCCTACAACATCAGAGCTAGTGGTAGAGTTACAGTGCTTTTTTTTTCTTTTTTTTTTTTTTCTGAAGTGTTTAATGCTAACTGCAAGGGTATATAGCCTAGGTGTAGAAAATCAGATATTATAAAATGTTTACCTCTTATTGCCACCCTGTTGTGCCACCCTGTGTTGCTAAGGTACTATTAGGTGTACATTAAATTCAACTGTTGCCAACTGTTGCACATTATAGTGTATGTATATGCAGCAAGATAAAACATATTCAGTAAGGACATTGAGATAATACAGGAATGTGATTGATTCAAACTTATATCTTATGAACATTTCAACCAAAATGATTTTATAAGGAGAAAAATGTTAGATGTTTCTCTGGAATTCCCTGGATTGATGGCTAGTGATGGGACTAAAGGAAACAGCCTCAAGTTGCACCAGGAGTGGTTCAGATTGGAAATGAGGAGACATCTCTTCTCAGAAAGAGCAGTCAGACATTGGAAAGGGTTGCCCAGAGAGGTGGTGGAGTCACTGTCCCTGGTGGTGTTCAGGGAAAGGTTGGACTTGGGTGCTTAGGGACATGGTTTAGTGGGTGACATTAGGTAGGGTGATGGTTGGACCAGATGATCTTGGAGGCCTTTTCCAACCTTAATGATTCTATGATTCTATGACGTGATGCTAGAAGATAATACAGACTGAATATCTAAATTATGAGCTCCGTTACAAGCTTTTATGTACTGCTGAGAGTTTTGTGTGTCTTTGTTTTTAGTTTTCTGTGTCAGAAAATCATGGATTTGCTCAAGTGGAAAAGGGCCTTTAGGAGGCTGACTCTGTCTTGTGCTGAAAGCCAGATCAAAACTGAATTCACTCAAAATTGCTCAGGGCTTTGTACACTTAGGTCAACCCCCAAGGATGGAGCCTGCACAGCCTCTATGAGGGATGGCCTGTTCTGCTGCCTTACTCCACATGGAGAATGTTTAGTCCTTGTTATCCAGTCAAACTCACATACATTTCCTGTATACAGAATCTGTGTTTACTTCATCTTAATGCATTTTCTGTGAACATGGCAAATTGGTACTCATCCTGGAGACTTGAAACACTCCATGTACTTATCTGTAGCTGGAGACCTCTGCTTGTCAGTGTTCAGGAGACATTTGGATAATGTCCTCATCAACATTCTTTAAGGTTCGGTCAGGCTGTAGGTGGTCTTTGAAGGTCCCTTCTAACTGAACTATTCTATTCTATTCTATTCTATTCTATTCTATTCTATTCTATTCTATTCTATTCTATTCTATTCTATTCTATTCTATTCTATTCTATTCTATTCTAATTTTCAAGAAAACAACATTTCAAATGAGTTATTATTATTTCTAAAATGTTTATTTAATGGAAAATGCAGACTCTGGAATGTTATGTTTTGTTTTTTGTTTGTTTGTTTTTTTCCCATTTTCTGGGAAAAAAAATAAATATGTGAAGAATATATGTGTATATATATATATATAAATATTTTTTTTGCCAGCGCTATTTCTCTGTTTGTCTTTTCCTTTCTGTTTTGATATCCTTGCTAAAAAATGAGAGTTTCTGCCAAAACAAATTATTTTGTAAATTTTTCAAGTCTCAATGTGGCTTGTTAAGATATAGTAAAGTTATGCCTTAGTTAAGGGGGCAGAGTAGGGCTGTTTCAACAAGTTCCTGAAGGAAAATGAATATTTGAATGGGTGTAATGTTCCAAAACCATTGCTAGAAAGTAACATGGAATGAAATAAGGTATAAGAGTGTCAGGGAAAAAAAAACAAACAAAACAAAACAAAACAAAAAAAAAAAAACAACTATATTTTGAGCATGTCTGTTGAATTCAAGTTAAATTCAAGGTAATGATAAGATCAGAATCATCCCATACAGCTGAACTGTCCCTTTAACACCATACTACATTTCAAATTTCTACCTCCAGAATGAAAGAAAAAGAAAGACAAGTGCTAGCCAGCTCATGATGTAAAAATGCAGAAAGACTCATTGGAGTCAGTAAAGTCTGTACTCACAATGCAGCATATGCAGAATCAGTAAAAGCAAGAGTGTTTTTTAAGTGGACCACTATCAATAGTTTTGAGCAAGAATATAAAATAGCTTCATTCCACATAATTACTATAGTACCAGCAATACAGGAATGAGTGAGGATGGGCTTTGAAAAGAAAGTCAATCTTTAACTCAGACATACATTCACTAACATGGATTGTTGCCAACATGTTCACTTTTATATTTGTTCTGTCGTATTTGATTATACTCAAATTCCCCTAAGTCCTTTAGCTGAATTACAAATTATGGCTTTGTTTGGAAACAAATATGCCCACAAAGGTATTGTGTACCTTGTGTGCAGAGTATAGTGTTCCTGACTACAGAGATTCATTAAAATATTTTGGATATTTCTCCTGTCAGTCAAATAATTGCAAGTGATAGATTCAATACAGTTGCCTTTGGAAAACAATGAAATTCACAGAGTGTACTTTAGATAACCATAAAGAAATACAAGTCCAATTGTTTTTGGGAGAAGGAGAGCTTATGTATGTTTATGTATATTCTATGTACGCCGTATATAGCATTTAAACATATCCTGTCTATAGTTAGTGCAGATATATTTCTGGACATCTTTTTTTCTCAAATTTCCCTTTGTAAAACTTGTGCTAAAAGCTTAAGTTCATTCCCCCTCTTTCTTTTATTTAAAATATGTATGTTTTTCTATTTGAAGGAAGATGGTTGAAATAATAGTCAGCTGAAGTATATGAGCAGTTTTGTTGTGACTATGGGACACCTGATGATTTACAGGGTACTGAATGGTTTCTCAGAAGAACTGTGAGATGGGGAAAAATGTGCTCAGCCACACCAATATTTGTAACAGGGAACTAGTGTAACAGGGATCTAGGTCATAAGATGTGAGTAACCATCATCATTGAGGAGTTTGTACAGTGAGACTGGAAAAATCCTGTGAAATGATGGCTCATTTATTCTCTGAGTATCTCATATGCTCATTGTTGTCATGATTGGGGCATCATAATTAAAAAACAAAGTAATTGATTTGTACTGTTTTGTTCTGTTTTGACCACTGCTTTTTCTTTGCTGACTAGCTGTTTTCTGGTATTTTCTAACTGACATTTTATAAAAATGCTAGGTGAGAATTCATGGTTTCTTCAAACACTTCTATCTGAACATATTCACTATAAAAATATCTAATGAAATAAAAAATAAATTCCATTATATGGTAATTTGATTTGGTTAACCCTTTTGTCAATGTCTACATTATTTCCTCAATAAACTTCTTGCAATTCCTCCCCTGTTCACCCCATGGCAAATTGTCATTACAATACCAAAGTGAAAACTATCTTTTGAGTCATCACTAACTCCTTTCCTTAGTTTCAGAATGTTACAATTCAAGACTTGGTGTTACCACATATCACTGCCAAGACTGCATTTGAAAGCAAGAATAGTGAATATCTGTGTTTTGAAACTATGAAGCATACATTTTGAAAGAGGCAGATGCACCACAAATAGCAGAAATGCCGGTCCCTTTGGCAGCTGATGTTTCCTGCAAATCCGCAGCAGCTAACTATTTCTTCTAAATTGGGAGCAATTATTTCAGTCTGTTCTGCATTTATATCATGCTCCTGTGACTTCATCTTGCATGAGACACAATATGAAGCCCTCTGAAATGCTTTTGACACATTATTCTGGCTCTTGCTAAATGAAAATAATCTGCCTTTTAATCACTTGAAAGCGATCACTCGCAAACCTGATATGCTTGGCAGATTCCCCTTTTAGAGCTGGCAGGTGTATGAACAACAGGAATTTGCCATGTTCTGCTGCTAGGTCATGTGGGGGGTCACTAGCCAGGATACGGTTAAGCTACAGGTTGTGTATGTGTTCACTGAAATTACTTTAGAGTCAGTACCAGGTCCTTCTTTCTGGATGTCCACAGGATAATTATAGCAAATGGTTGCAAACAAGGTAGATCACAGAGGAAAATCCTATACCTAGTCTGTCTAACAGTTGCTATCATTTTATGCATGTTATTACCCATTATTAAACCTACGTATTTCCTTGTGCTGCCACATGTGTATTTAAATTACACATGCTGAAACCGAGCGAAAGTAACTACTCTGAGTAGTATTTTCAGCCCTTTTTCTGGTGATTTACTGACAGTTCCATCTAAATTCAGAAAAAGAAGTATGCTCCTCTTTTTCCCCCTTGCTCTCTCTCTCTAAATAATAATGATAACATTCTAGAAGTGTTCAGAGAGTTCAGCTGAGATCCAACTTCACCTTGTAGTGGATTCACCATCTCTCCAAAAGCTGTAACACAAGTTTTATGGATATGTTATCCCATTGATGATTCATTTCTGTCTTACAATTCATAAGAAAATTGTGATCTTTAAAAAAGTTTTAGCATTGATTTAGACTGTTATTCCTAAAAACAATAAATAAATCTTCTCCAAACAGTAAGAGTTTTTTTGTATGTCTGGTTTATTAATCATACACATAACACTAAAATAGTATTAGGTACTAAATATACATGGTATCAAATAGTATCTTAATGTATGCACACAGTTTTTATCTCTGTTGCTTCACCTCATAGGGTAAACAGCTCATTTCTTTATTCCTCACTGCTGGAAGGTTTATTTTCTCACACAGGAAAGGCTTGCGTTTTTTTTAATGAAGATCTTTGAGCTGATCTCTGCTGCTGTGCTGTTTGAATGTTTATGCACTACAGTGTGTTATAACAATGTTAGAATAGACATATTATGTATCCATAGGGAACAGGATATACAACCAAAACTGTGGTAGGAAATTAATTAATGCGATGTGACTGCAATACTACATCTCTACTACAACATAACTGTATGTTTGCACTACCACACGTCAGAGCAGCTTAAATATGCCAGGGTTTTTATAGTAGGTCTTAATGTTGACTGTACTCTGAGACAAACCAGTATATTCTTAGAGACAACTCCTGATTAAGACTTAAAGTAGGTGGCTGTTTTTTTTTTTTTTTTTCTTTTCTTTTTTTTTTTTTTTTTCCCCTAAAAATACAATTGGAAAGACTACTTAGATGACAAGTAGTTCTGTACATTTTTGAATTATATATGATTTAAACTGTAACAGACTACTGCCATTCACATATACATGAGTTGATAGATTTCAGAAGAAGGATTGCTGACCTGTATTGCTACAGCCTGGTCACTTCCTGTTGGACTATGACAGACATAGTTGCTATAGGGAAAGATCACCTATGAGTTCCTTATATCTAAAGCTGCGTTTTCAAAGGAGGTGCTTCCACATGATGGTAACAGGTGCTACCCTAGCTCTGGACTTTGCAGCTGGTGTTTTTGCAGAAATGTATATATGAAAGGAATACAGAAATTACCATTTTCTGTACCAATTCATTTTACCAATTTACAGGCTTGGAAGGTTTTCCAGACATCCTAATCTCCTCTGTTCTGTATAGAAAATGGAAAAACAAAACAGCAACAACAACAACAAACATCTTACCTTATACACTCAGTCAGTATTTTAGAAAATACATTGCAGGATATTTTTATGGAAGCTAGAATAATCCCTTCTTAAAATTTATCTAAATCCTTACTCACATAAATAGCTCATCTGATTTGAGGGTGCTGTGTATAAGTTTGAGATCAGCAAGAAATTGACTAAAGTCACTTTATTTTGTCTGTTTCATTTGTTTGTTTGTTTTTCTTTTCATTTGTTTGTCTCTGTTTTGTTTTCTCTTGCTCGGATCTGTGCTCAGACTCCAATTACTACCATTTCAGTTGAAGAATGCACATGGCTAGTTCTGCAATGTTAGTCAGATAAGAAAAGAATCACTGGCTGGGCATGAAAGCTAATAATTTCTTGGCAAGCTTCTCATGAATTAAGACCATTTTCACACTGTGAAAAGTAAATTAAATTCCTATTTAAGTATTCTCTAATAATTTGCATAATATAAATCAATTTTCAGAATGAAATCTCTAATTTAAACTCACTTTTATTTTATACTTCTTTCCCTAAGAAATACAAAGAAAAAAAAAAAAAAAAAAAAAAACAGGAAATGGTAAGACAGACCAATAAAGGAGACCCTTCTTTCACGTAAACCTGATGCTATGATCAAGAAATGAAAGCAATGGAGCTCCTGCCAGTATATGAAAGGTTGATTTAGATAGATTTTTCACCACAAGCAAATTATATAACATTTGCTAATTAAGATTTTATTATGTACATTTGTTGCCTCCTAATTAGATAAGTGGAACTCTTTGTTTACAGTTATACAGATTTACTGGGAGAGTAAACTGCAGCTAGTGTATAAACTTTGGCATCATCTTTCAAACTTTGCTCTCCTGAAATTATCACTTTTTTCTTCTCTTTCTATATCTCATATGTGTAAGTGTGCTACATGACCATTAAATTACTATATTTGAAAGGAAATAGGCTCCAATTTCCATCAGAACAGATTTATTTGTTAATTTCGATTTATTTCTATTAAGTTCTGATATTTTAACTCATTTCTCCCATGTAGCTAGCTCCTAGCTTTCTTTAGAGGAGGTCTTAAGACCTAGAGTAAGGTCTTAGATCTTTCTGATTTTCATGTTATTTTTCATATGTAATTAAAGGCCTGTGTTCAAGAAAGCTTGATGTGCCTTAATATTTTTGAGCATTCTGGATGTAAACCACATTTAAGAGTAGCTTTTGCAAAAAAAGTCAGCAAATTCCTACTACTAAGTTTATTGTGACAACACCAGCACATTAATGTTGTAAATTTTTTCTCACCTTTCTCAGAAATGAACTAAAAGAGGCTATCTTGTTATTTATGCAAATAGTTACATGAAATACAAACAATATGTACTCTGTATGTTAAGTCTATTTATTTAAGCTAGTTTATAACCTTGATACAGACATAGCAGTACATTTTTTTTTTAAATGATACATATGTATATACATAAGAAAAAATATTAGACATGTTTTTATATGTCCATAATTTCTGACTCAAATACTTATTGAGCAGTTGACAAAAAAAAAAAAAAAAAAAAAAAAAAAAAAAAAAACTATAGGACAACACAGCTTCTACAGTGGTATGTTGCTGCTTCTATTCTTTTTCAGAAGAAAGACTGAATTGTTATGTGTCCATTAACCTGCATTTCCCATCAATTCTTCCTTTATCCTATAGACCTGGAACAGCCAAGTTATCCTGTTTTTTAATTTCACTTTTGGTGAATTTGAAACACGGACGGTTATCTTTAATCATTATGTTTGCTGTTTAGCAGATTGCTTAGTTCCAACAGAATAATATGTTTATTTTCACAATATGTGTTTAAGCATGATGTAAGGTCTGCCCCAGTGTAAATAGAACTGTAAATAATAATATAAGGTAAATATAATACCTTCTACCCAGTACTGAAGTAAATATTTGTCATCCAGAATCTTAGCTATGTTTGGTTAAATGCATTTTTACATTGAATTACATCATACATTAGAATATAACATATGAAGGATGTTGTATAGCATCAGATGTAGTGATCCTTATGAGATCTCCTTTTGCACTGCACTAAACTACTCTACAGAAAGCAATTGCAGTGACTAACAGAAGTTAGAGGCTATGACTTCTGTTGAAAACCCAAAATTATATTTATAATGTACTTAGGACAAGGTTCTGTAGCACAAGTGACAGAAGGAAGAATATCAGATTAAAGAGAAAATGATACAAACCCAAGGTTATCGTATTTGGTATAAAATTCAGTGTTGTCTCCTTATCAACTTTCCAAGTAATAAAACCTAAAAAAGCAGTACACGTTTTAGAGTTCATGAAAATACACTGTAGCAAAGACAGGTATAACAATGAGATATCATAAGACTCTTTTTTCAATACCTCTCTCAAGGATCTCCTTTAATTCAGGAAAGACTGTTTTCCACTATTGGTTTTTATACCAACTCCAAAGGATATCATAATTTCAAAATTATCAGATCACGAGCAAAAACATCTGCCATTTCTGTGCTGTTGACCAGCACATTCGTATAATGAATGGTGTATTTCAAGATTCTTCAGATTTCTATTTTCATTTTTTTCCCCACATCAAAGTATGACTTTAATTTTTCTTATTTTTCCTTCTCAACCTCACATTCTTTACTCTTCTTCAGGGCTAAGATCACCTGTTTTTTTCATGCTTCCAGATAATTGCCTTCAATATGTTCACATGTGGAAATACATAGTTGTATGTACAAATCTATGGAAATCCTTAACTTTCTAAAATTAACACTTCAAAAAAAAGAAAAAGAGAAAAAAACTTGATTTGGGCACGCTACAGATGTTATTAGCTCTCTTTTCTTCAGTGTTTTCTGTACTTTAGGAGTAGAGCTGTAAGTGACTAGTCTTATAACTTTTATAACTTTCAGAGTTGACATTTTTTGTTGACAGATTTTGTCCTTCGAGTGTGTATTCCAGAAAGTAAGACACCGTATATTCTGGAGAAATTCTGAGGTAAGTACTGATTAATTCTGAAGTAACATACATCAGGAAAGAAGCTGGTTATGGATGAGAAAGACCCCTTTCTTTAGACTACAGAAGATAACAAGATACGAGACTTTCAATAAAAGATACTATATCAATTTGAAAATATCACTGAGTGAGAAACTGCTATTTTTTGGTTCATAGTGACATTTTGTGTGTTTGCTTATCCTGAGCGTCTACAGTAGAACATGAGTCAACAGTATGCCCAAGTGGCTGAGAAGGCCAATGAGTTCCTGGCCTACGTTAGAAATAGTGTGGCCAGCAGGACTAGAGAAATGATTGTCTCCTTGTACATGGCACTGGTGAGACTGCACCTTGAATGTTGTGTTCAGTTTTGGGCCCCTTGCTATAAGGATACTGAGTTGCTTGAGCATGTGCTGAAAAGAGTGACAAAGCTGGTGAAGGGACTAGAAAACAAGAGTTATGAGGGAACTAAGGGAACTCGGTATGTCAGGTTGATGGTTGGATTAGATGATTTTGAAGTTCTCTTCCAGCCTAAATGATTTTATGATTCTATGATTCTGTTTCCTTAGCTTGAATGACATTGTCAGATCCTGTTTCAGCCAAGGCGTAACAACAGCTTTAGAGTTTGTTAGAGATATCCTTAGATATGTAAGGATATCTAACAACTCTCAGCTTTAGATCCTACCATTGCCTATATGTAACTTTATCAACTGGTACAGAAGCAAGACAGTTCAGACAATGCAGACAGTGTGTGTGCAGCTTGCCTTTAGTGAAAGCTTCTATACCTGCATAGGCAAGAACAGCTACAGATTTATTACAAATATATGCTGTTTTCATCTACCCCTGCAATTTAATTTCTTCTGTGCAACTTGTTGGAGAAATTCATAATATGCATAAAGATTCATGGTATAGCAAAAAGCTATTTCTTGAAGGAGATATCTGTGAAAAAGCTTATTTAACACAGAAAATAGCAGTGTTGACCTCAAATTTTTTTGATTAAAATTCCCACTACCAATAACATTTTTAATCAGATGTAACTTCCTTGAAGATTCCAGTATTTGAGACTTTTTTTTTTTTTTCTGAAGCAGAGCTTCTAGGAATCATTAACCACTTTTAAGAATGTAGACAGGAAAATAATACAGCCACTGAGTGTTGTATTTTATATTCTTTATGTGTTATATAGTTAATTGTAAGCTCTTCAAGGACCTAGAACAAAGGGACTCAGTTCCTGTTTGGATCCTTTGGCAATAACATAATATAAACAGAAATAATTTGAGATGTACAGTGACAAACATTGAAAATTGGACTAGTTTTCTCTAATGTTAAACATTTTATCTTTAATACGCATTGTCCTTCTTATACAGGATACATATTTCACGTTTCCTTACATATTTCAGTGAAACAGTAATGAACTCATTTAAACATTGCTCTGGTTAGAAAACAGGAAGAACAGGCAAGCAAATAGTAAAGAGTTGTTAAAAGTGTGTAAATTTTGATTTTAAAAACCCCTAATTCCATACGGTACAATGTGTTTTTCATACACACAGTTTATCTGGATATGTGTAAACTTTAAAACCCAGAATGGGCCATGTGAACCTCTGCATAAGATAGAATGGAGAACTTCAAATTTTCTGAAGTTCATAGTTTGAGTTATAAAAAGACATTTGATCTTGATCCAGTAATTTCAAATTATGAAAAATCTAATAATTTGTGTAGGCATTTTTCTAACAGTTAATTATTTGTACAGTTAAGAATATGTACTTTGCTTCTAGTTTGTTTCTGTTTAGCCTCCAGCTATTGTGCTTGGTTACATCTTTTTCCTGCAGCCAAATTGAAGAGTCATCTACTTTAAGAAATGTGTTCCCGGAGATGGTTCTTGAAGGCTGAGGTAAAATAACATCTCAGACTTCTCATGGGTAAACTAAGCAAATAGAATTTTCCAAGTTTTTCACTCCAAGGTATTTTTTTCCCTCAAGTTACTCTTCTGCCATTTTCTTCTAAATTCCAGTTATTCAGGCCCCTTTTTTTTGTGATTGATGTCAAACCTGAAATAATTTAATCAGTGCTGGTTTTGTCACAGCTTTTTCCACAGTAAGTAACTCCTCTTATTTGGCACTACTCTACTCAGTATCTATGCATTTCATTCATCCCTTATGAGTGTCTGAGCCTGTTGCTGCCATTGGTGGGAGGCAGAGAGACTGTGTGCGTGAGGTGTGAGCAGGTGGATGACCTGGTCCGCATGGTGGCAAAACTCAAGGAGGAGGTGGAGAGGTTGAGGGCTATCAGGGAGTGCGTGCGGGAGATAGACTGGTGGAGCAACTCACTGCAGGGCCTCAAGGAGAGGTACCGGGGTGAGACACCCCAAATGGGGGTGGACCCCATGCCCTGTTGCTGTCAGGCAGAGGGAGGGGACCTGGGAGTGGAGGAGGAATGGAGACAGGTCCCTGCTCGACTTCGCAGGCGATACCCTCCCCTTCTAGCACCACCTTACCAGATGCCCTTATACAACAGATTTGAGGCCCTGGAGCTTGAGAGACCCGTGGGTGAGGATGAGGTAGAAAGCCTACCCAGGAGGATGCCTAGGGCGAGGAAATCAACTCCATGCCTCAGGACTGCCTCCACCAAGAAAGAAAGAAGGGTGATTGTTGTAGGTGACTCCCTTCTCAGGGGAACAGAGGGCCCTATTTGTCAGCCTGACCCTACCCGTAGGGAAGTCTGCTGCCTCCCTGGGGCCAGGGTCAGGGACATTACCAGGAAGCTTCCCAACCTGGTTTGCCCCTCTGACTATTATCCTCTTTTGATAGTCCAGGCTGGCAGTGACGACATTGAGGAGAGAAACCTCAAGGCTATGAAACAGGACTTTAGGGGGCTGGGGCGATTCGTGGATGGAGTGGGAGTACAGGTGGTGTTTTCGTCTATCCCTACGGTGGCAGGGAGGGGTACAGAGAGGACACGGAAAGCCCACCTGATAAACACATGGCTCAGAGGCTAGTGCCAGCACAGAAATCTTGTTTTTTTGACCGTGGGTCGCTTTACTCGGCACCCAGCCTGATGGCTGCAGATGGGTCCCTATCTCTAAGGGGAAAATGGATCCTGGGCCAAGAGCTGGTGGGGCTCATTGAGAGGGCTTTAAACTAGGTAAGATGGGGGATGGGGCTCAAACGAGGGTTTTTGGAGCCGTGCCAGGGGGAACAATGGCAAGGCTGGGGCGATAAGGCAATGGCCCAGCTGAAGTGCATCTACACCAATGCGCGCAGCATGGGTAACAAACAGGAGGAGCTGGAAGCCATCATGAGGCTTGGTTGCCATCACAGAGATGTGGTGGGACCACTCTCACGACTGGAGTGCTGCAATGACTGGCTATAAACTCTTCAGAAGAGACAGGCAGCACAGAAGGGGTGGTGGTGTGGCTATATTGGAGAATCTTTTGATATTGTGGAACTCGAGGCTGGGAATGATAAGGTTGAGTCCCTGTGGGTTAGGATCGGTGGGAAGGCTAACAAGGCTAGCATCCTGGTTGGGGTCTGTTACAGAACACAAAACCAGGATGAGGAGACGGATGAGGAGTTCTACAGGCAGCTGACAGAAGTTGCAAAATCGTCGGTGCTTGTTCTCGTGGGGGACTTCAACTTCCCTGACATATCCTGGAAGCACAACACAGCCCAGAGAAAGCAGTCTAGGAGGTTTCTGGAGAGTGTGGAAGACAGCTTCCTGACACAGCTGGTTAGTGAGCCTACCAGGGGTGGTGCCCCGCTAGACCTTCTCTTTACAAACAGAGAAGGACTGGTGGGAGATGTGGTGGTCGGAAGCTGTCTTGGGCAGAATAACCACAAAATGGTAGAGTTCTCTATTCTTGGCAAGGCCAGGAAGGGAAGTCCAATATAAGTCAGTCCAGAGGGCTGACTTTGAACTGCTTAGGACGCTGGTTGGTAGAGTCCCTTGGGAGGTGGTTCTGGAGGGCAGAGGAGTCCTAGAAGGCTGGGCGCTCTTCAAGAAGGAAATCTTAATGGCACAGGAGCGGTCTGTCCCCACGTGCCCAAAGACGAGCCGGCATGGAAGAAGACCGGCTTAGCTCAACAGATAGATGCAGCTTGAGCTTAGGAGAAAAAAAGAGGGTTTATAATCTTTGGAAAAAAGGGTGGGCCACTGAGGAGGACTATAAGGATGTTGAGAGGCAGTGCAGGGACAAAATTAGAAAGGCCAAAGCTCATCTGGAGCTCAATCTGGCTACTGCTGTTAAAGACTACAAAAAATCTTTTTACAAATACATCAACACAAAACGGAGGACTAAGGAAAATTTCCATCCTTTACTGGATGCGGGGGGAAATCTTGTTACAAAAGATGAGGAAAAGGCATAGGTGCTTAATGCCTTCTTTGCCTCAGTCTTTAGCAGCAAGAGCAGTTCTCTGGATACCCAGTACCCTGAGCTGTCGAAAGGGGATGAGGAGCAGAATGTGGCTTTCATAATCCATGAGGAAACGGTTGGCAACCTGCTACAGCACTTGGATGTACACAAGTCGATGGGGCCAGATGGGATCCCCCTGAGGATACTGAAAGAACTAGCAGAGGAGCTTGCCAAGCCACTTTCCATCATTTATCAGCAGTCCTGGCTATCAGGGGAGGTCCCAGTTGACTGGCAGCTAGCAAACATGACGCCCATCTATGAGAAGGGCTGTAGGGCAGACTTGGGGAACTATAGGCCTGTCAGTTTGACCTCAGTGCCAGGGAAGCTCATGGAGCAGATTATCTTGAGTGTCATCATGCAGCACTTACAGGGTAAGCAGGCGATCAGGCCCAGTCAACATGGGTTTATGAAAGGCAGGTCCTGCTTGACGAACCTGATCTTCTATGACAAAGTGATGCACTTGGTGGATGAGGGAAAGGCTGTGGATGTGGTCTACCTTGACTTCAGCAAGGCTTTTGACACCATTTCCCACAGCATTCTCCTCAAGAAACTGGCTGCTCGTGTCTTGGACTGGCATACGCTTCATTGGGTTAGAAACTGGCTGGATAGCCAGGCCCAAAGAGTCGTGGTACATGGAGTCAAATCCAGTTGGAGGCCAGTCACTAGTGGCGTTCCCCAGGGCTTGGTGCTGGGGCCAGTCCTTTTTAATGTCTTTACCGATGATCTGGATGAGGGGATTGAGTGCACCCTCAGTAGGTTTGCAGATGACACCAAGTTAGGTGCATGTGTCGATCTGCTCAAGGGCAGGAAGGCTCTGCAGGAGGATCTGGATAGGCTGGACCAATGGGCTGAGGCCAACTGCATGATGTTCAACAAGGCCAAGTGCCAGGTCCTGCACTTGGGGCGCAACAACCCCAAGCAGAGCTACAGGCTGGGAGAGGAATGGTTGGAAAGCTGCCAGGCAGAGAAGGACCTGGGAGTGATGGTTGATAGTCAGCTGAATATGAGCCAGCAGTGTGCTCAGGTGGCCAAGAAGGCCAACAGCATCCTGGCTTCCATAAGAAACAGTGTGGCCAGCATGTCTAGGGAAGTGATTGTCCCCCTGTACTCAGCTCTGGTGAGGCTGCACCTCGAGTACTGTGTTCAGTTTTGGGCCCTTCACTACAAGAAGGACATGGAGGTGCTTGAGCGCGTCCAGAGAAGGGCGACGAAGCTGGTGAGGGGCCTGGAGAACAAGTCCTACGAGGAGCGGATGAAGGAGCTGGGCTTGTTCAGCCTGGAGAAGAGGAGGCTAAGTGTTGACCTTATCACTCTCTACAGTTACCTTAAAGGAGGCTGTAGTAAGTTGGGGTTTGGTCTATTCTCCCAGGTGCCTGGTGACAGGACAAGGGGGAATGGGCTAAAGTTGCACCAGGGGAGTTTTAGGTTGGATGTTAGGAAGAACTTCTTTACTGAATCGATTGTTAGACACTGGAACAGGCTGCCCAGGGAGGTGGTGGAGTCACCATCCCTGGAGATCTTTAAAAGACGTTTAGATGTAGAGCTTAGTGATATGGTTTAGTGGAGGACTTGTTAGTGTTAGGTCAGAGGTTGGACTCGATGATCTTGAGGTCTCTTCCAACCTAGAAATTCTGTGATTCTGTGATTTATCTATAGAAGTTAGATTTATTTTTCTAGATATTTGAGTTCACTTTGAAAGTGTTAAAATTCTAGTATTATTCTAAAATATTTTTCCTTAAACTGTAGATAAATATAACATGAAGCCAGAAATAGATTTCTTTGGAACCATTTTAACATTATCTTTGTTTCTCATTAAAATTACCTTTGAGATTTAACATTGAACTGCTTTTAAAATGATTAATAACATTTCTACTGATACTGTATGATGCTAATTTCATTCAGGATGTTATGGGGGATTAAGTCAAATGTCCCACAGTAGCTTATTATACTAAACAGTTGCCTTTATAAATCAATCCTGCAAAAACAATTATAGTCACTATGAGTTTTATTTTTAAAATGTTTTCAGTAACTATATTGAATCACATATTGCCATCCTCTAAATCTTTACCGGTTACATCTCATATCTGTCTGTTTGTGAATTAGCCTAAGAAATGTGTATGGGAAATTGATGCTTGAATACCTGTCCTTTTAGATATTACTATATGAGGACAAGTGATTATTCACTTCGTAGACCTAAAGAAACTCATGATGGTGACAGGTGAGTTACTGATTATGGTGCTTAACTTCTTGAAGACAGTAAATATGCCACCAATTTTTGAAAGCATTCTAGGGCAGATCCTGACAGCTTCCACTTGCATAACAGAACAGTCATGTCACCTTGGTTCCTTCTGTGAAAACTGGTAGAAATTACTATAAAGAATCAGTGGCTTTTTTAGAGTCAGAAATAAATCTATGAGAGTCCTTTAAAAGAAGAAATGAGTATGCAGTGGTTGATATGTCATTCTTTGATTTCCAAAGGCAATCTACATGATCCCTCAGCAAGAACTCTTAAAGAAACTAAGCTGACATAAAGATAAGAGACCAAGCCTACACATTGATAAATAACTTAATAAAAGATAATAACCAAAGCATTAAAATATTTGTTTGTTTTGAAGTGGAGACAAAAGTAGTATGTCATGAATACAGACATGACAACGCTTGTTGGTACTACTACAGAGTGGTAAACTTGAAAGCCAATTGCAAAGCCTGGGTGAGAAAACAGCAGATGAAATACAGTATGGACAAATGTAAACCATGCATATGGAAATATGCAGTCAACTTCAGTGTGCTTGGATGGATTCTGCACTGTCTGATAGCAGTCATGACTGTTATCTTAGGTTTAAGATAGATTGTTCTGTTAAAATGTCAGTTCATTGCTCATCAACAGTAGAAAGGCAAAAGTTAGTGCTAGAAATAAAAGGAAAAGTTCTCTGAAAGTTTTGTTCTCTGAAAGTTGGTGTGTAAACGGGCTGAAGTAGACTTGGATCCAGGATATAGAAGGTTTTTGTTTGTTTGTTTGTTTTGTAGGTAGATATGATCTTGAGGCATGATAAGCATTATCTGCGTGATGCAGAAGCATCATGTTGCCCGCATATAAAATTTTGCTTTTGATCTTTCAGTGGAATAAAGAAGCCAGAAAAACAGCAGAAGGACAGAACTGTATACAGAGATACACACACACAAAATAAAAATAAAAATAAAAATAAAAATAAAAATAAAAATAAAAATAAAAATAAAAATAAAAATAAAAATAAAAATAAAAATCATCTCTAGCTGGTGCACAAAGTAAAAGAACACCTTTAGCTATCATAAATAATGAATAAACAAACAAATAACCTAATAAAACATGTCTCTTGTGATTTGGTATTTGTGTTGCACAATAAGGTGTGTAAATAGCATGGAGATTAAATCATGAAACAAAGTATATGAAACATTTTTTTATCTGTCATATTTGTGCCATTCCCTGAAACACAATTTGGAAATTTCTTGCAAATACCAAACTGTTTAAGAGAACAGAAAATACACTGGTAAGCATACAATTTTCTATTGGTCAAAGACAGATTAAACATTCAAAGAATAAAAGTATCTCAATTTTCTTGTTCTATCAACAGTATTTCTTAACATCAGTTAACATCTTAGTACTGTCATCAAGGCTCCTGAAAAAAAATAAAATAATAAGTTTTCCAAATTCATCTCTGACAAGGACACACTTCTCAACTCTATGTAAAAATAATTTTCCTATATATTTTCCAAGCTGTCAAAAATGATGGAGAAAAAAACAAACGCAAACTATATCATGTAATGGGGTGTATTTCAATTTTGTTAAGATCTGCAAATGCTGTGTTGTACTTTTATTATATATCAATAGCTTCTATGGGGACTCCTGTCTAATACTGCTAAGAAAACATCACGTAATGTTGAATGCCTGCACAGTCATTGGATTGCATTTATTTTGAACGTTTCCTGTGCAAGTTCTTAGAAAATCTTTACATATCTTAATTCCATAAACAGATCTTAAAACACCCAAACTAAATCAAAAAAATAAAAAACACATCAAACTGATTATTTATTCCTTATTTATATTTTTTTCCTAGTACATATTTAAGTAGTAAAGAAAACAGTAGAAATGATATTTCACCATGTCAGCCTTTTACTGAATAAGCCCTAATGAGTAGCTATGAACATCCCAGTGTGTACATGATCTAGGGAACACTTTCATATTATTTTAAATATGTAGTCAATCATGCTAAAACAACAATAGACCTCTCTTGCCTTCTTGGTTTTGTTTGATTCAATATACCACACACTCAAAAAGGGACTAGCCTGAAAACCTGCAACTGAAGTGTGAGCAACACAAATCTGTGATCTTTGTCAGATGAAAAAGAAGACTGTGCCATGCTGAAACTCATGAGAAGTGGGTGTGTTTGCATCAAACAAATTAGAAAGAAACACACTTTCATAAATTACTGTTGTAATGCCTGTTTTATTTCTCTCCTTTAAGTCATTAATACATCCTCTAGGTATGGAATTTAATTAGCCAATCTATGGTATCTTAACAGTGTCCTTAATGCTAAGATAGTAGAAGTTACTTTAATTATTAATTGGAAAATGTACGTTAGTAAAACATGCTAGATTTTACCTGTATGTAAAATTGACTACTGGTCAGAAAGAGAGCTCAAGAGCTCAAGAATAAAAGAGTTTTAAGCTTGCCTTTTTGTAATATAGAAATATACATATGAAAATACTTGATGATGCTTACTGTTTGTATTGCCAATGTTTCATCCTATTTAGAGTCTATTCACTCATGTAAGCTTCTGTAAGGATGGAAACTCTCCCATTAGAAAAGTTTTTTTTTCACTTCAGCTTTAATCTCAATAAAAAGATATTCTATTTATTTGCAAATACCTTTCTATTCTTCTGATTTAATGTATAAGGTAGAGAAGATTGGAATCATCATCTTGTCTTACAAAGTTAACTTCACAACTATCAGTCAAGCCAAGCACTATGAATTTCCATACTGCAAGATGACAAAGTACTTTTTCACTAATTACATCTCCCATTCACCTTCAGGATTGTTGCATTTTTCTCCTTGTGATTTTGGTAGAAGCGATCAGTCCTACATTAACATGCATTCATGGACTTTTATTTTTATATTTATTTTATTTGATTATTTTTTTCTTTTCTGGGCAGTGAGCAGTTGGGAGATTTTTGTTTAGAGAGAGAACCAGTCATCTTGATTATTGCAGCAAAGTCTTTGAAGTGAAAATCAGAAACTGCCTTGATTACAATCATCCCACATTTTTCAGACTTTCTATGCACTCTTCTACTGGATGTTTAGATATAGGTAATTATCTCATGCCTACTCTAGTCAAGCCAGGTAAAATTACTAACATGCAAATTACTACCTTAAAGTAAAGAATCAGTGTTACAGTTCCTAACAAGAACATCTTTCTGTCTATAAAGCTCCAGTGTGTTCCTGTATTCACTCTACATGCTGCATGTTACCAGCCGTGGTCTTGCTCTTCATAGGTGAGACACCACTGAGGTTAATCACTCTTGTGTTCTCTGACAAGGCAAGCCTGGGAGTGTGGTCATGATCCAGTGCATCTCTTGGCCCTGTGTCTCCTCTGGAGGCTGCCAGGATTCAGCTTGATTCAGGCTACCTACAAATCCCATCTGCTCCATTAGCAGATGATGTATCGTGGTCATGGTGGGAAAGACATAGTCCTGGTGGGAACGACATGTTCCTGTCCTGGTTGCCCTTTTTTGCTCATGAGGCAACTTCAAGGGCAGATAGGGTAGGGCTGATTGACAAGCAGAGACCAGAGGCCTTTTACCTAGTATTTATTTGTACATGTGGTGCAATTGCCTAAAGTAACTTGGAAAATAAAACTAATATCACATTTTAAAGAAAATGTACAGCATTGAAGAGGGTTTCGAGATAGGGAATAGCTGCATTACCTGAATCCTTCAACCTGAGATGCTATCACACTAGTGGAATCTCGTGTTCTAAGGAACAGTGCAGAGCATAGAGCAAAGTAGAGTCACCGCAGCTAGTCTCTGTGACCAGGTGGGGACTTGATTGTTATTGTGCACGCTGAGACCGATGAGCTGCACTTTTGCTACCCTGAGCCAGTGACCTATCATGTTTTTGACAAAATGCTGTACTCTAGTGTACTTTTGCTCATTATAATATCATTATAATACCAAAGCACACCTCCATCCGGAAAGCTACCCGCCTCCAAGATGCAACTACCCCTCACTGAGCATGTGCTCTAAATTTCTCAGAGCCTATACCTTTAAACAGAGATGGGAAAACTTTTCACCAATCATAACGAAAATATGCTTGACTAGGGTCACTCGAGCTCCACCTAAAAGATAAAAATAATAATAACAATATACATTGGCCTAAGAGAGAGGGGAAGTTAGGTAAGATACCATTGTCAGGGAAGATACCATCACAAGGGAATGAATACACAATCCTGAGGACCTCCTGACTCCCGGGATCAGTTGATGGGCTATGCCTCTCTTCCCCTCTCCCCTTCCTCCCTCCCCCCCATTGGGATGCCTTTGGGTGAGATTTGAACACTTGGTTATACTGGGTGTCTCCACAAAATTTAGAAATCTCTATAGTCTTTGTGTCTTTTAATGCATTAATAGGCAGGCTGTGTACCTATGTATTTCATGCATACTAGCTTGCTTTTGCAGACAGTAAATTATCACTAACAATCCAAAGAACCTATGTACCTGTTGCTGTAATAAATTGTACCTGACTGCATTGATCCTAGCTGTGATAATTCTCATTGAGTGCGACTCAAGTAAGGGCATGTTAAGTTGTTGGAGAATCTGTGATTATGACAGTTCAGTACCTTCAATCTGACCAGACCTGTAATGGTTAATCAGCTACACCCCTTAACGTGACATGTTCCAAGGTGAGGATTACACAAGAAAGCAGTCCCAAAGGATAGAGTAGGAAAACTAAGTGGACAGGCAGTAAATATGAAGAGAAACTGGTCTTTGAGGCTGTTCCTGTGTGCACAGCTTGTAAGATTTTATGAGAATATAGCCAATGCTGATTTTGAGACCTGCTCTGCTTTGGCTTTTGACACGCTTTGGATAGAAGGTTGTGATCTACAGGAGGAGCTAGTTTTCTTGTGACATACTAATAGACAGTAGTTGACAAAGCTATGTAGAAGTTTCTGAGTGCTTACAAGCCTCAGAAGTGCTGTTAGTTACTCACCTTTAGGCACATTAAAGAAAACTTTTTTTTTTTTCTTTTTTCCCTGAGATTAATTAAAAAAAAAGGGGGGGTGGGGGGGGGAAGGGTAAAGCATACTCTTCAACCTAGGAGCCAGGGATCACAACCTAATAAGTAATGGATGCATTTAATGAGCAATCTGTAAGTAGTTT
This sequence comes from Anas acuta, assembly GCF_963932015.1. Lineage (NCBI taxonomy): Eukaryota > Metazoa > Chordata > Aves > Anseriformes > Anatidae > Anas > Anas acuta. The sequence continues at coordinate 77,315,084 of NC_088980.1, forward strand.
AGTTATGAATAAACATAAGGAACATAAGGGTTTTAGCTATGGTTACGGATTTGTCTTCACCTTTGCTTAAAGTGGAGGTGAAGAAATATTCAATTTATTTTTTTATTTTTATTTTTACACTGTTCTGTATCTGGATTAATGCTCTAAGTACAGTTCACTGTCTGGGCCACCTTGTACTATTATATAATACCTTGTACTATTATAGATCACACAGTAAGAAATCTTTGCAACCAATAATCTGTCCAGTTTTGACTCACGGCATGTATAAACAGAAACAGCATTTTCTTGTAAAAATTGTTTGTTACCTGTGTTTATATGAGATGTAGGTAATCCATATTGATGAAAAATCCGTATTGATGAAAAAAAAAAATATCATGATAAAGCTGTATTTATAGCTATGGGATTTGTGTATGAATATTTTTTTTTATTTTTATTTTTTTCTAGAAACAGAAGAAACAAATGTCAAACAGTGAAGAGCTAATCCTTATACTATAAAGGAAACTGTATACGATTGTTCTCTACTATGTGAAAGGGGATCTCACCATTGGTGTTATTGTGCCAGATTTTCAGGGACCAGGTCAGAAGAGTATGAGTGGATGCTTTATACACTCTGTTACTTGTTTTTCATGTTTCATTCAGAGCAAAATAGATTCTCTGTTTTTCTTCCAACAAAAGTTTTAAACTGAAAGATATCTGTCCCCAAATTGAAAGTGATCCTTGTTTGCTAAATAAAATAAAATAAAATAAAATAAAATAAAATAAAATAAAATAAAATAAAATAAAATAAAATAAAATAAATCCTGCTTGAGAAATGACTTCACAGTATTTATATGAATTCTGTCTGGGTAGGCACTTAATTTTTCCCTTATATTTTTCCTTTAAATTGTGCTTCCCTTCATGCTTCCCATTTTGCACTCTGAGAATAACTTTCATAGTAGAATGAGAGGGAGAATCCCAAAAGGATGATTGGATTCATACGTTTTGAGGGGAAGTTTAGTTTTCTCAACTATAAATAAATAAATAAATAAATATATTAATACTTTTCATTTTAAAATCAATTTTTGTTCCAAAGACAGATGAAAAGAAAATATTTGGGGGATGAATCCATGAATACTTTTATTGTTGCATACTGACATAGTAAGAGGAAAACTTTTGGAAATTTATTTTTGGTGTAATGTTAGCCCTAATCCCACTCAAGCAATACTTAAGAAATTTTCTCATTTTAAGAGTGTATTCTTGGAAACATGTCCAGACCTCAGAGTTTTGTATTACTGTTTAAAGTTCAACTTCAGTTTCTGTTGTTAGAGCAGAGCTGTAGTATTTTTACTTTCAGCTTTGTGCTGAACTTCAGACAGGAACATACGTATTGTTTTGCCACACTTGTATATAAATTGCCATTCTGACTTTTAGTTGAAAGTAGTATTTACCTTATACACCATTAATTCCACAACATCTAGGATGGTGATGTAGCTTTGTCCAAGAAAAGGAGGAAACTACTTGGGGAAAGAAGTTATAAATTAAATTTTATTTTTATTCTTGACAATAATCTTCTGTGTTAGTTCTCTGGAAAGGCTTAACACTAAAAGGCAAAAATCGGAAAAATATTAAAATAATGAGGTCCCTCTCCCCTCATCAGAGTAGATGAATTAATAGTTGTGTGACCCTCAGTTGTAGCAACTAGAAACTGTGACTGACAATGCAGAAGATCAAAATACATCCTGTTGTACAGATATGCTGAACTACCCAAATCAGGGAAGAGCAGCTGCTTAGCTAGTTTGCAGATAGAGTGGGTGTTTGACTACACTAATTTTGGCTGGGATTTGTTTGTAGTAGTAGGAAAAAAAAAATCGATCATTCTGTTCAGAAATATTTTCAATTATATTATGTATATGCAATATACATATTTACATGCAAAATTATATGCAAAATATATGTATGCAAAAAAAAATATCAGCTATGTATTACTCAATACAATAGTTTATGAGAAGTTTCACATTGTGAATATAAACATGGAGGGAAGGGGGTTGGGTTATGCTTTTAGAGTTTGGTAAACTGAAAAGAAGATAACAATATGTGATAGGTATTTTCTCAGCTCATTTGTTTCTGTCAAAAGATGGATGATAAGTGAAAACGTTAGCCACCAAAATGGTTAAAATCAAAATAATGCATAAAATGGCTAGAAATCAGAAGCATTTTATCTATAGCTTGGGCCCAGAAGCTGGGAACTCAGAATCTCCACCAAATAAGATCTGCAGTCCACTGAGCAACCTGGAGTGATCTGCAGACTTACACCACAGTGGGTTGTCTGCCTGATTCCATAATTTCCTTTAGTTCAGATCTTGGATCTGAATAAATTTCACAGAGTACAAACTACCTTGTAAGAAGCTTCTGGAAAGAAAATCTTTTTCTTACACTGTTTGATAAAGCATATAAAGTTTTATGTCCCTCCACTCCTTCAACATGAATTTCCAGTGCACTCCCTCTCTTTCCCCCCCCCCCAAAAAAAAATTCAAAGATGGGTCATCAAAATGGACATATTTTTTTTTCCTTTTATTTTATTTCCTTTTTATTTTTTTTTCCCTTTTCTCTTCCACTTCCCCCTTATTTTTTCTTCATAAGGATGATTATTTTATATTTTCATAGTGTGGTGTATCAGCCTAAACAGTTTTTAATATGATTGAATAATCAACTGTGCTTTGGATTATAGATAAAATGGCTTACATGAACCATATATCTTTCATTTATTTCATTTACCCCTTTCCTCCAATTTCAAGAGCCTCTTGAAGATATTTTAGTCTCATCAGTGCAGTTTACAACACTAATTTTAATGACATCTATTCCATCAATGCAGGCTGAATATTTGACATGCATAGACAAACACAATTGGTAACAACAGAGGAAAGAAATAACATTGAGGGTCAGAACTGAAGATTGCAAGTTGCAAAAGGGGAGCAGTGGAGCAGCCAAGCTTCTTATCTGAGTTGGAACTTGTTATAGAAGAATTAATAAATTAAATTCTAAATTATTGATTTTATTGTTGGCAATCCCTCCAAACATTTCTATTAGCTTTTTCAAGAGTTAATCCAAGATATATAGATTCATTTGTATAAATACAAAGATAATTATGCACATGCACTTTTTGATGAAACCCAAGAAATTCTTACCGCACATCATTCACATAATGAATAAAAATTAGTTTTGCAATGAACCTGTGAAACCTTGGAGGATCTTTGAATTGTCACAGTTGAACTGTGCCTTTGACATCACAGAATTAACTCTAGAGCTTTCAGAAATCAAATGTTTCTGATATAACTAGGAATAATTTGAGGGGCTGTTGAACTTGTGCTACTGAATGGTCCATAAAACAAAAAAGACCTCAATTGCTTTTCTTTACAGCTATTAAGATTTGTTGGGTTTTGTTTGTTTGTTTATTTCATCACAGGCAAATAAATACAGCAAAAAAGATAACTTCCTATGTATTTTTATATATTCTTTAACTTTTTTTGTATTATTATTATTATTATTTTAACTCACCTTCATTCTGGTGTTTCTTGTAGGTGATAATTCCAAGGAACTTTGTTGCTAAGTTTACTTTTTTAATAGGACAAAATTCAAGAAGATATGCTAATACTACTATCTGAATTTTTTCAACCTTTGCTCAAATACACTGTGTCCTTTAGTTTTTTACAAATATTTACTCTTTAGACAAATGTTGGCAGAGTTGTACGGCTAAAAAAAAAAGAAGACAAACAATTAAGAGAAAACAAACGAACAGGTAAAGAATTGTAGGCCACTAGCATTTATAGGATTAAAAAAGTAATTAAAACCCATAATTAAAATGCATGATGAGGGTCAGTTCTATTGTGCTCTTTCTCTCTTATGTAATTATTTGTCGGTTAGCTGTGGCCAATTTTGCCAATATCATCTTCACTCTCATTTATGACACATTCCAATCAAACCAATTTTATGGTTTGAAATAACTCCTTCCCTATAATTATTTTGGGGAAAACTCCTATAGAAAAATTTAGTGAAGTGCATTTTGATGCTATTGATTTTGCAGCAAAGATGCAAACAAAAATATCCCAATACATATTGGAGGAAAAAACAAACAAACAAACAAACAAACAACAGTATTTATACTACCTTTTGTTAAAGAAGAAAAAAAAAATGCTACCTTTGTTGTACAGTGAACAGAGAATTTCTCACTTTGCATAATACAGGATATCAGGCTCCATTGACATTTAGAGCATGTTAAAAGGCACACTCAGGCTTTTTCTGAAAAGGGCAGGGAAGGTAGAATTCAGAAGGTAGAATTGCCAGTGGTTCATTCCCTGATTGTCAGATATGCATTTGCTGTTGTCCACTCCATCTAACTGTATTTTCACTATCTGATGAAAGAGTCTCAACACTATGACTTTGTGGTATCCCAAATCAGATTATAAACATGCTGAAACCAGTGGTTATCAGGTTGAGTCTCATACCAGGTTGTATTTTTTTATTTTTATTTTTTTTCCCCACTGTGTGATATGGAGTGGAATGCAACATGTTGGGAAAGGTCAAAGTTCTCTCTTATTAGAAGCATTCCTCCCAGCTCCTAGTCAGCCAGCTGAAGCAGGTGTTTTCATTAATTATCTGTAATGGAAATTGGTCCACATGCAGAGAGTAAATTTACCCAGGAGAGACAGCAACCCATAGCCTTGATCTGAAAAACACCAAACATTGACCATAACACTTCATAACACATAACATAGTGTACTTCCACCTGAACACAAAGGACTCTGCTCATAATATCTCATGCTTGTATTATAATTTAAATTGCAACATCAAGAAACAGAAAACTTTTGACTTTTAAAGCCTGGTGATTACTCAACCAAATAGGAGACAAAGTATTAGAAAACAATGTGGTAGTTGGGCAGTCTGACCATCCCTTCTGACTGATGAGATCACAGAATGAATATATCATGCTTTACTTAAACCTGATTACTAAAGAAGAAATATTATAAAAATTATGGGCAAACATGTTCTGGAAAGTTTGTTAAATATTTTCTCTCTTTCATGTTTGTAAAAATATGAAGTGTTTTTGGATTTTCAATAAAAGAGTGATTCCAGAATACATATATATATATATATAAAAATCATTGTCTTGCTCCATGTCTTAGGATAACTTTACCATCAGGCCCCATAACAAAATTTTACAGAGATCATATTGTTTGTAGTATCAGAAACCCAATGCCTGTCAGAAAACTGAAGTTTGAAACTGATTTGATAAATGGGGAGGCAATTATAGTGACTAAGCACACTGAGAGCATCAAAACACTATGAGAGGTACTGCTCAATCTTCTGAAGATCAGAGACAGTACTACCTGCTATTATCCAATTCTATCAACTAATAAAATAAAATAAAATAAAATAAAATAAAATAAAATAAAATAAAATTAATGTAACTGACTGAACTAAACTCAGCAAAACACAAACTGAAGAGAAACAGTTTTGGGGAAAGGGACCAGGACAAATTTTTACCCTCTTGACTTTTAACTGAAAAAAAAAAAGAAAAAAAAGAAAAAAAAAGTGGGGGTGGGGGAGTGGGGAGATACTAGGGATTCTGTAAGTATCCTAACAGTTTGGCACTTTGGGTGTTTGTTAGCAGAGCACAGCAGTCGTCGCTATGTAGAGAGCTTCCTGTATTCTATAATGCCTTCATTCTCTTAGCTAAAGCTGGCTGAAGGGTATTAGGATGCTGGTGGTAGAGGTCAGACAGGATGGATGTTGTAGTGGGTGGGTACAAGCCCTTTAGGAAAGACAGGCAGAAAAGGGGGCAGGAGTGATCCTTACAAATAAATGGCTCATATTTGAAAAGCACAGATTTGAGTTTGATGACAGGCTTATGATTTAGGAGCTGACAAGGGAGATATTGCCATGGACAGGACTGCCCAGCCAAGGAGAGGAAGTGTAAAAAAACACACCTTTGAAAGATACCTCATGATCACAACATGGAGCACTTAACCCCTCCCCTAGAGGGGCAATTTTACAAGGTACAAACAATCTTGGAAATTCTGGCAGGTGTTTCACTGCAGATGCTGTATGGGCATACTGAATGAGGTGCCCTCCTGCATATGCTTCTCACAAATAAGGAAAAACTTAGGGTTGTGAGAGTCAGTAACAGGTCTGACTGCAGTAATTATGAAATGGTGCAGCTTTAAGGTGTTGTAATCCACACATAAGATTATTACAACATGTCTGGACCAGTCCTGCAGAATTGAGCAAGACAGGTTTTTTAAGGACAAACATTGTCAGTTTCTGATATGCTATGCCATTCCTTTGTCTTCCCTTCTCTGATCAGTAATGACCAACATTAGTCTCTCTACCAAGCTGGCTTTCAACAGCTCTAGTAATCTTTTCATCTTTCACTTTATTATTTCTTGCTGCTCAATTTTTTTCACATGACTTTGAAATTCATCATGGATTGTAATTAGTCTTAGATGAGTTTTCTAAAAAAAAAATAAAAGTTTTCTGACATTAAGGGTGTTTTTTGATTTTTTTTTCTTTCACTTTGTAAGACAAAAGTCATTTATTATATTCAAGCCCCAAAAGTTCTTGTGTCTCCTTGACTATCTACACAGAACAATTAGTTTGAACACTGTTGTAATGATGTGAAACCAACTCAGAAATTAGGCAGAAATGACCTTACCAGCCTTCCAAGTTATTATTCATTCAGGCCTTCTGATCTTGTCTCATTAAAGACTAGTATACACATCATGTGGATAACTTAGAGATCTTTCTTCATCACATGCAGAATAATGTTCCTGTTTTCCCTGTTTACAGATTTTACTTGGAAATAAAACAGATGATGAAAATGTCACTTAGACTAATTTAGTCCATGATGTATCTCTTTAGCATCTAAAAGGAAATAAAATGCTTAATAATCAGTGAATAAAGCTCAAAAATTCAGGTACTGTTTGAGGGACATACCTGGGATAAAATAGATTTTCATTCTGATTTTGAAGTATTTAGAAATATATATCTTTACCTCTGCTATTTTCAGAATCTTTCTTTAGGAAATAATATTCATATGTTTTACCTATATAGAGGGAGATATAAAATTATTTCCCTCTTCCTAGCCTCTCTGAAAAAGATTAATATATATATATATATATATACACAGTCCTTTCATTTGTCCATCAGTGGATTTTTAATATTTCAGAATTATGAACTTGTCACAGTTATTCTCATATATGGCAAATGACATTATTGTGGTTTAACCTGGAAGATAGTTAAACACCACGCAACTCTTCACTCACTACCTGCCTCTCCAGTAGGATGGGAGAGTCAAAAAAAAAAAAAAAAAAAAAAAAAAGGTAAAAGATTCATGGGTTGAGATAAAGACAGTTTAATGTGAAAGAAAAAGAAAGGATAATAAAAATTATTATTATTAATAATAATACAGAATATATAAAGCAAGTGATGAACAATGCAATTGCCCACTACGCACTGACTGATGCCCAACATGACCCAGAGCAGCCCCTCCCTCTTCACCCTCCTTCAGTATTTATTGTTCAACATGTGACATCCCTTTGGCTAGTTTGGGCCAGCTGTCCTGGTTCTGTCCTTGTGCAACACTAGTCTCCTTCCTGGCAGGGCAGCATGAAAAGCTGAACAGCCCTTGACAGTGTAAGCACTGCTCAACAACCAAAACATCTGCATGTTATCAACATTATTCTCATCCTAAATCCAAAACACAGCCCCATACCAGCTAGTAGGAGGAAAATTAACTCTATCCAAGCTGAAACCAGGGTAGATGCTAATCATGTGACTAATGTGTATGAAGGAATGGGATCTTTGATTTAAATCAACATAACATGTAAACTGCAGAAATAGGGCACTTTTTCTGAAATTATCATGTGAGTATTGGGGAAAAAAAAAGGAGCAAGAAGAAGCAAAAAAGCAATAAAATCCTCTAGAAATTTTTTATGACTTAACTAAAATGTTAGACATCAGGAGAGTACTGTGTGTGGGAGGACAGAAAGAGGGAATTTCTTGAGCATCTCTGTCTTTGTCCACTTGGAGCCTTCTCCTCCTTCAAATAATTTTCAGAAACCCTTCATTTAGATATGCTTTGTTCCTTTTTCAAATAGGAATCAGAAGCTTAGCTACTGCCAAACCAGTTTAACCTAACATTAATGGAAAATTGATTCAGTTGCAAAGAAGAATCATTTCATGATGTTGATATTTACATATATACAGAAATGTAAAAATCTGTCCAGTTTTAAAATATTAAATATGTCACATCACAGTATAAACAATTGGACAATGAACTAAAATCTCTCTCTCTATGAATAGATTTTTTTTCATATTTAAACACATATGAGAATCAGTTTCCAATTAATGTAACCAGGGGCACCTTTTACCATGAAACTAATGTCATCCACATTCATCACACCTCTCTAATCCTTTGAAAAATCTGACCCTTATTTCTCTCACATGCTAAGCTGAGACAGAGCACGTGTTAGCACTAAACCCAGCTCCACAAAATGCCAGCACTGAAGTATACAGCACCAGCAGAAGTGTACTGTGACTGCCTGCAGAGATTCCCTAGTAGCTAGAAAGTGTTAGAGGTGCAATAGATGACATCATACAGTTTTAAGCATGTCAAAAGTGAAGTTATGCATTTAAAGACAGGCAGGTGTTTAACCATCTTTGAAAAACTGAATGGGATAGCTTGGAGCTGAAGAAAATGAATGCACTCTTTGCCTTTGATAAAGCATGGGGTCATTCCAGGCTGTTACAAAAGTCTGAAATTATTTTTATTGCTTCTAATTAATATTATTTCTGCAGGACTGACCATGACTGACCTGTAATTTACCACAATTTCTGTTTCTGCAAGACTGAAACAGCAGATATGGGAGTAGACCCCAGCAGTTTTGTGTTTGGGCTTCTAGTCATTCCTCAACTTCATTATATACAAACAAGAACGGAAATATATCTGGCTGTTCCAGCCTCCAGTCATTCTGAACTGCATGTCAGAGCTTTCTGATGGAATGTATTTTTCTGTTATATATTTGTTCTGCTTTGTTTCTTTTCCACCAAGATGCTTAGGTCAATAAATATGTTTCTTTTAAAATGGACTCTGTTGGTAAGCCAGAACTTTGGGTAACATTGTCTTTTGCATGTCACCTTTTAACACTTACATCATTTCCCACTGAGTTGTCTTTTCCGTTCCTCTTATCACCTTACCAAATGCAAATGAAGTAATTATCTAGTTAAATTCTGAACAGGCATTATTCATTTGAGAAATCGTTACTTTGTAGTGCAAAGAAAGCATTTTTTCTCCCACCTTTGGCACTTCACAATAAACTCATTCTCATCTAAATTGATTGCTGTGGGATTATCTTGAAGTCATTAAAATAATGCTGTATTGACATTCACTAATGTCTTTAATTAGCAGTTTCAAATTCCAACATTTCAAATTAAACATGCACAGGTATAAATTAGCTGTGTATGATTTTATATGAATTTGAATCAAGTCTTATTTTGAATATTATATAAATATAATTGGTCTCAGAACTGTTTTTTGCTGTACTAAAACTGATGGCAGCAAGGAGGGGATGAGCACCCCATAGCTAACAAGCTAAGGAAACAAACTCCACGAAGGGCAGAAAATGTCCAGTCTTCCAAGAGTTACTTCTGTACATAAGTGTCATGAATTCTAATTCCAAACTATTTATTAATTTATCCTTGTTAAACCATAGATTTAACATGGTTGTGCACACAGCATAGCACAGAGGCAAGAATAGCCTCTGTGAGGCAATATTCTTTAAGGCAAGAATATACTTTATCTGCAGCCAGTAAGATTTGATGTTTTACATGGAGATTACATAAATATTTACATGGAGGTCTGCTTTGGATTACATTTTGTACTAAAATTGGTGTGTGTGATTACACCTTATTAAATGGATCTAGGAAGTATTTTATGGTTTGAATCTTATTTTGTTAACTCATTATATAAGAACAATTTTTAAATATTTTTTGATGGTTTTCTTATATTCTTAAATTTGTACAGAGAATTAACCCTATCAGACTCAGATTTTCTCCTCCATATCTATTTCTATAGAACCTTAATTATTTAACCTTTGTGTAAGAATGCAAAGTATGCCACAGAAGTGTTAGACTTTATAAAACCTCCAATGGCTGAAGAAAGATTTGAAGGAGACCTGGTAGATGTAATTAACATAATTTTAGCTACTGTTTAATTATATATATATATCATTGCTTCATTTTTGTTTTGTTGCTGGAATTTCTCACATGTCAACAAATGAGTAAATAACAAGATATCTCCAGTAGATTAGGACATGCTGAGCTGGGACAGCTGTTTTATAGAGCTTTTCCTCAAGAAAATGATTTGGTCATGTGACAATGAATGATAGTTTTCTGCTTTCTTAGGCCAAGAGCAACATAAATTCCATCTAATAAATATGCATTTACTTAGTGAAAAATAGTTAACCAGATGTTCAATAGATGTGAAAATGTATGCCTTGTTGTATTGTTGCAGATGACTATATGATAAATAGCACAGAGGATGCAGTGGTCTCTCTGAATGGTAGTTGGAGTGTCTTTTGGTACCCAACTATATTCAAAATGCTCTGTGTAAAAAAAAAAAAAGAACAACATTTATTTATTTATTTTATTAATTTATTTTATAATAACGCAATCAAAGAGATTACTTTCAAAAAAATAATGTGAAGAATGAAAAATCAAGGACATTTCAAATAAATCATAGTTAATACAGAAGATCATAGTCCAAAAAAAAAAAAAAAAAGTCTTTCCCTCAGATTATTGTTATTATTAAATGTAAAGAAGATTACCTAGTAAAATTCACTGAATGAGAAAATCTCCCTCTCCCCTCCACCCATTTTTAAAATGTGACTACTTAATGGCTTCTGTATTTGTTAATAGTCTATGTTTAAACTACTAAAAAGTGGTTTGTAAGTGGGTGTGCTGGAATAGTTAAATATCTAGTGCTATAAATTATTTGAATAAGTAGTATTCATATATATATATGTACATATATATACATATATATATGTACATATATATATATATATATGCACATATATATAAGTTATTCCCACAGGAAACTGAATAATTGAGTGTTTTGAAATAATCAACTGGTAATCCCTTACTTGAGTTGGAAATATTTTCTAAATCCTACTGCACTTTCAATTAAAGTAAGTGTAAAGATATGTAAGTCTGTTAAGCATAAGCCTGGATGCATGCATTTGTGTAGTTCAAGAATCTGACTTTGAAGAGAAAGCATACATAAAGAGCAAGATATGTTTTTTTCCCTTATATTACACAGAAAATTTCTATGTCAAAGGCTTCTCAACGACCATGGCTTTTCATGATCTCCTTATAGACTGTCATCTGAATTTGGAGAGACAATGAATTAAAAAATATCATGTTATCAAAGAAATGAGAAAGTGATAGAGGCCTACAAATTTTTCTATTGCTGTGAAATTATAAAGCAGCTAATGCTTAGTATTTGAATGTTCACGCAAGTTGCAAAAAAGTGGAGTAGAAGTGAGATCTGGAGATAAGGGAAAGCCAGTCTTCCAATGTTTCAGGTCTTAGGGGGGGCTGCTTGCTTGTTTTTAAAAAAGGGTGAGTGTAAGAAACTTTACTTCATTATTTTCTCTGTGTAGCCTCTATTCCTGTCCCTTGCTAGCATTGAGCAACGGAGTGGAAAATAATTGGAGGTAGCTGTTTTATCAGATGTGTTTTTCATAGAACTAACTTTGAATTCTAGGGCCAGATTCTGTTTTCTTTCACATTTATTGTCTTCATAAGGGTGTATACACCTGAGAAGCAAAATTTTAAAGCAAGTAAGGGGATGTGAAATATAGCTGTGGCACAAATTGTATTAGTGTATCTCTATGGATACCAAGAAGTTGCAGTGAAAAAGTGGGAAACAATAGCCTCTGAATTAACTGTTTTGAACAAAACTTAGCTATTTGAGAGGAAAACCATTACTTGAAATGAAATAGGTGCCACTGACTCCAGTGACATCATGTTTTTATTCAGATCCAGGCTGCCTAACACTTTTTGATACATTTTTGCCATACCTCTGTTTTATTTTTTTTTCCTAATTGAAGTCAAAGAATGAAATCAAGCTTAACCCCAAACAGAACATTTCAATAGTCCTTTAAACACCCTAACAGTCTGTTCTCCATTGCCTGCTCTCTTTCTCACTAATTTCTAAAGGAACGGTTACTTATTCAGCCCAAATTTCTTTGTGTTGATTTCTAGCAGTGGTATTGATCTATACCAATATTTATGATGACTTTGATATTTTTAAAGATAAATTTTCAATGTAAAGGTAACATCAATTTATTGGATATCAATAAATAACCAACTATCAATTAGAAACTGGATTTTGGAAATCAAAACCGCATGAAAATTGGATCTTATGAATAATTTGTATTCCATCCAATCATCTTAAAAGTTTAAAACACAAATAAATGAATATGCATCAATGCACTCTACATTCAACGATAAATTTAATTGATAGTCAAGTTCTGATGTCTAAATCACACAGTAAAATTTTTATTTCCTGCATCCATGATGACAAGGAACTCTAAAATCTACCTCAGATATTACAAGCAGAAGTGCCCATCACCTGAGCTCATAAAAAAAAAAAAAAAAAAAAAAAAGGGCATAAATCAGTTCAGTGTCAGTCCTCAAGTTGTAATTAAACAAAGAAACGAACAACAATAACAAAAAATTTGGAAAAAAAAAAAAGAGAGAGAGTTTCCTGTCCTAGTAGAAAAGGATTCTTGCCCCCCTCCCTTCACTTCAGTTTCACATGACCATTTCATTCTCCAGAAAGCAGTGTTTATAATATACAACTCTATGAGACAGTGATTCTCTAATGCTTTAAAATCAGCCCACAAAATAAGTTTCTAAAGGTGATTTTTGCAAGAATGACATCTAATCCTAATCAGTCACCATCTAGCATTAATAAGTCATTGTCTAGCATTAATAAGTCATTGGATGTCACTAAGTATGTAAGCAACGAATATAAAAATATCTGTACATGTAAGCAGAGAATATAAAAATATTGGGCCTGAGTAGTGTTTCTTTATGATGAACTCTAAATCCATTTTCTCCTTTAAACTTTCACTTCTCAGTTTCCTAGTGACCACTTCACATTGTTAACTCATTTCTGTGTTTGAAATAATAAAAATAAATGGGTTTTGATATAAAAATTTAAATACACCATTTCTTGATTCTTTCATGATTAAATTAGCAAAACATACTGGTTCAAGCACTTCTCTGGTTTCCAATTCCCACAGTAGAAGCAGGAGCACTTATTATCCTGATAGCACATCTATACTTTTCTCTTTCAGGAAACTGGATTATGACACATAGGAGTAGTTGAAAAATCTGTTATAAATCATCTCTACACTCCTGGTCAATCAGTGTTTTCAGTTCCCCAGTGCTCTCCAGTAGTCCTCAATGCTGCTCCAGAATACTCATAATTTAAATGACCAGTTGCTACTGTGGTATTAATACAGTAAAAAAAATTGCTTGGTAAGGGGGGGGAGGGGGAGGGGAAGGATGAGGGAGGGGAATGTATTGTGATCATCACAAGTCAGTTGCTAGGTGTTTCTACTTATATTAAACTAACAATGATGCCGAAGGTGAAAAATATTGAGTGTGTTTTATATTTTCACTTTTAGCTTTGAGTTATTTGCTTTCATGTCCATGCTGATCTTGAGTGATTTTATCATAAAAATAAATTATTGTTTTCATAGATAGGTACAGTCTATGAGGTCCATTACAGGGTTTTACTGTTGATACACTGTTTTTATAGACAATATAGATATACAATAATATATTAAAATATGGTTTCTCTCCCTTTCCCCTGCATTATTATTTTTTTTTAATCAAGAAAGGAATTGAATAGTTTACCTGTCCTTCCCCCCAAATGATTTCCTGGCACTTCAGGATGAATTTCACACACAAAGCGTCAAAGAATCACTTTGGTTTGCTATCGTTCATCTGTATAAATTAAACACTTCAAAGATTTTTCTCACTTTGACCTGCATCTCAAAATCCCTGAAGGAAACTGCATCATACCAAAAAGCAGAGTGATCAGTGTGAATAATCTGGGACTTTACAAGGAATGGAAGAGCTCAGAACTAATGTCCCACTGTTGCTGTCCTTATCCACAACTGCTAGCTCATGTGTGGGCCCATTTCTCTAGAAGAAGTACATTTTTGACAGTTCTAATATAAGATCCAGGCCTCAAAATCCCTCAGACTAAAACTTAAACACAAATTGATGTTTCATATGTGCCACCTCCATCAAAATCTGTATATGAGAAATATATCTGCTATAAAGCAGGTTGGTACCTAGAGGTATGGGTGTATGTATGTTTGCAACAACTATGATGGAAGGAGCTTCTTGATGCAAGGTGATGAAGCTGTAAGGAAAACTGTGAATTTGCTTACTGTAACAGACATTTTGATCCCACATATGAGAGAAGTAAATGTAGCTATACATATTTTAATGATCTTACTCTATGAAAATTAAATACATAAAGAGGTTTTGAGTTGTTTAGAATTAGTCATACTTGAAATATGTTTTTAAAAAGTCTCCTGTAAACTGCTAATTTGACTAAAATTTTTACAAGAACCAGTGTCATTAAAATGTATCTGTAAAATTACTGGAGTAGCATCTGTGCAATAATACTCAGAACTATAAAGGTAAAAAGTTAAATACTTGCATTAGCTTGAAATGGAATGTTTTCAAAATATTTTGTGCAACACAAAAGCCCCTAAACACAACACAAAAACCTAAACAACACAAAACAAAAGCCCTAAACACAACAAAACAGAAAAACTCTAAATTTGGCTATTCGTTCCTATTCAACATGAAAGTAAAATTTAAGACCTCATTATTTTTCATGAGATGGAATTTCATTTTTTCAGTGTCCACTGAATATTATTATTATAAGGTCCTATGCTTATTAGAAACAGTTGTCTTGCTTACTTGCACCTGGCTAAAGCCATTTCACTTTCTTTTTCTGAAGCTCAAATAGAAAGGATTGTATGTAGCAGATTAAATCAACTAAAATCTCCCAGACACAGTCATCTGTAAAAATTATATTACTAAGATTATTCATTTAAATATAATTCCTTAAAGTTACCATTAGGTTTTGTCCCTAAGCAGTACACACTGGCAACCCACCTGATTCTGGCTCAGTCCTCATGCAGAGTTCATGGAAATAAGCAGAAATTTTTCTCCAATTCTGCCTCTAAATGACAGTGCTTCTGGTCTGTTTCAGGGCTTAGTCCACTGCACTGCTCCTTTTTAGTTTTAAGTTACACTCTTGATCCAATTATTTCAGCAGGAGAACTTGCTAAGCAGTGTGTGAATAACAGGCTTAGATAGAGAGAAGTAATGCTCTACAGTAAGTTTCACTTGAGCATTTTCATAGCAGTTTATTCCTTTTCATTAAAAAGCAGTTCCTGTACCAGTGGGCTCGATTTGGAGCATTCAGCCATCTTGACTTATCTGCTCCTTCAAACTTACCATAATTTCACTACAACATATTGGTGCAAATTGCAGACTTCATTAGCACAGAATTAGTAGTATGGAATGTGGGATTCAGTACTGTTCAGTGGAAAAAAAAAAAAGTGATTTTTATTGACGCCGCTTTAATGAAACAGCTTTGAGAACAAACAAAGAAAGAAAGAAACAAACAAAAAAACATGTTCACCTGTCAATATATTTCTGGGTGTTTTACTTACTAAAAAAAAAACAATGTAACTCTAAGAAATGTGCATTATAAAGGGGAAAGCTGCCATTCTGAGTTCTTGCTTTGAAACAAGTCTTGTTTATCTGAAGAGATTAAGAAAAGCCCTGGCACCATCTAAAACACTTCTAGCAGTAGTTGAACTATTCCATTTTAAATTTTAGGGAGAGTAATTTAAAGATTTTTTGACAAATATTACAGTCTGACCACCAGTTTGTATTTAATCACCACAGTATATACAAATATACAAAATACTAATAATACTAATAATACTAATACTACTAATACTACTAATACTAATACTAATACTAATACTACTACTACTACTAATAATAATAATAATAATTGCTGTATACCAGGGCTCTGGTGAAACATACAGACCTGTATTTTCCTCTGCAGTAGATCTATCCAAGGGTAAGGTAAGGGACAGGATAAAAGTTCTGTTTCTTTTGTCATTTGTTTTCATTATTATTGTTTGGTTTTGATTCTGACCTGATTTGATTTAAGGGAAGAAAGAACATGGGAGAGGCAAATACAAGTGGGTGAGGGTTTTGAAGGTCATTCCTGCAGCACTGGAAAAGACCACTGGAATCATGTAGTTACTTGGTGTTTTCTAAGATGGTCACACTGGATTTGTTTAATAAGCTCTAGAAAAACACTGCATAGCAATATGTTCTTGCTCACTGAGATTTTTTTTCCCAACTGTCAAGTTCTTCATCCTGAGTTTTAAAATATTTACTGTCCTCAAGGACTGCTACTGTCTTACAGGTTCAAAGACTTTTTTTATTTAAAAAAAGTATTTTTTAAGACTAAGAGTGCTATTTTTAATGTAGCTAGGTCTTAAACCACTAATTGAAAGCTCTTTAGGGCACTGCAAAAAACGACATGGGCAGAAACAGAAAATTCACAATTACATTAGCTTTGAGGCTGCAAAGTTGACAAGTCACATAATTCACATTATTTCATCTGAGATTTCAACTTTCCCTTCTGTGGGTATGAAATTGAATGTCTTCCAGTGTGTGTATATCCTGATCACACAACTCTGGGCTTGTTCTCAGAATCAGTGGCATGATTTGCGTATGGTGATAACTCTCAGCACTTTACTCAGTAGGTTGTTTAGAGCAACAAATATCCTCTTCAAGTAAACTGTGTGGTTTTAAATGTTATTTTGAAATTTGAGTCTTTTCATCTCCAAAGATTTTTTTTTCCACAAGAAGGAACCAAACTGGGGTATTTGGCTGTAGTTTACACAGTTCTGAAAGGCATGAATTTGTCAGTATTTTAAAATATGTAGTTCTTTACAATTGGAAAGCTTTATGTCAGGTTCTGTCATGAATTGCTCATAGTTGTCACTGTACAACTAGGTAAAAATCAACAGATTGTAGAGAAATGTATTCCTGACCTCATAACGGTTAAAGGACCAGAACATAAACAATCATTTATAAAACACAAGAAACTCAATAATGGGTACTGCACAATTCCTCTTTCCTTCTCTTTCTCTTCCTCTCTCCCTTTCTCTTCCTCTCTCCCTTCCTCTCTCCCTTCCTCTCTCCCTTCCTCTCTCCCTCTCTCTCTCTCTCTCTCTCTCTCTCTCTCTCTCTCTCTTTCTCTTTCTCTTTCTCTTTCTCTTTCTCTTTCTCTTTCTCTTTCTCTTTCTCTTTCTCTTTCTCTTTCTCTTTCTCTTTCTCTTTCTCTTTCTCTTTCTCCCATTTCCCTTACTGATTTTACTTATTTATTTATTTACTTATTCATTTATTTTCATACAAAGCCAGGTAATTAGGCAGGATCATGAGTTTTATATCACAGGAACACGTTTTTGTTCGAGTGTTGTATAGTGTCTTATACAATGCCCAGCTCATGATGAGGGCTACCAAATGCCAGTGAGATACAGCGAAGCAAGCAGTTGCATTCTGAGCAGAGGTAATGAAGCCTGGTGCCATAAATATTCATGTCCTGTGGCTACATTCACTGTTTTGTATAATATAGTGAACTTCAATTGAAGTTTTCCTGTGGTTAGGACATTTACAATAGCTTTCTCCTATGTTAGCCTCTATTGTTTAAAAAGACTTGAGCTCATCCTTATTCCCTTCAGTGAAAGCTTTAATAAAGTCTCTCTCTATCTCTCTACACAACTTATTTTTAGGATGCTTATCAGATCTTTGCATCACTGAGACCTCTGTTAGACATGATTGAAATTGACCAGCAAGTTCACAGGATTTAAGGGAAGAACCAAAAGAAAGAAGTCTTATTTTCTTGGGAGACCAAGCTGCATAATATATTACACACAGTATAATAAAGATACTAATAATTAAAATAATTACAAAAAAATAAAATAAAATAATAATCCTGTTTCCTGTGCTCAGATAAGCAGAGGAATAGATGTTTTTCTCCTCATCACCAGGAAAATGAGACTTCATTCAGTAAGAGAGGAAAACATTTAATCTAGATCCTCCTTCACTGGACAGTAGTTAAGCCTGGAATGTGAAAGCTGAACAAAAGGGAAAAAATTCTGAAGCAAAGTGAGCCTATCCCTCTGCTAACAGCATTTTCTATTGTGAGGTTCACTGTATCCTATCCTGATAAAAAGCAGAATCTGAAGCCCATGAAGCTGGAGGGAATATCATGGTGACAGACACATGGATATTTGCCCTTAGCTGGTCTTTCATCAGCCTTGCCATTTCTAATTGACCTTGGTGCTAGTTACCCACTTTTGAGACTATACAGACCTCCCTCTATACTCACTATCTATTAGCATAAATTTTCAGTTTGCCTATCACAACAATGCAGAGTTGTTCACAGAAATTGATTATGCTTTATATTTTCTCCCTGCTTTCACAGGTGATAAACTCAGAAATAAGAAGTCTTAAACATAACTAATTTCACAGAGAATTATGTGCGTGAATATGAATTTGAGAAGCTGTGTTCACATGGCAAACTTAAGCCAGTTCCTAGTAAAGTACCCTTTATCTCTGACTATCATTAGTCCAGGTTTAAGTAGTGGGGAAGACCTTGTTGCCAGTTTATTCCATTGTTATATTTTAGGAAACAGACTCACAAACAAAATCGAACACCTGCCTTTGTCTCCCTTGTTTCTCTTCTTTGTGCCCCTCTGCAGAATACCCTGTATTCTGTTCGGTCATTCAGGCTATGTTTCCTCCCCCCATTTGTACAAGATGTCATCTATTGCCTATAATTGTTTATCCTGCCATTACATACACCACAAGCTTTTACACACAGTGAAATGGCTGCTCTGGGTATAAAAGGAATTGTAAAAAGAAGTGTAAAAGCTTGTGATGTATGACAGTGGAGAAAGTGAAAGGCATATGGATTTTATGTTTCCAAGTGCTGATGAAAGGGCAGGAAGGGAAGGTGTCTGATTTCTTTTTAGAGATGGATTAGGACGGCTAAGAAACTATCATCTTAAGCATGCAATTTGGTCAACACAGGGTAAAATCTCACACACACTAATGTAACTGATTCTTTATTTGAAACCACATGAATGAGGAAGAAGGCAGAACTTAACCTGCAACATATAAGAATTCAGTATGTCCATGAAGATTTCATTTATATGAAAAATTTGATATGGAACCTTGTGTCAGATTTTATTTTATTCAGGTCTGTAAAGTTTTAATTTTACATGATCATGACTGGTTTCAAGTCAGACCACATAGTTACAAGAGTAAAACTGCAACTGCAATTGCAGTAGTATGAGAGTAGCAAGTTTTAACACTTTTTAGTATCTACTTCTTCCTTTGACATTTGTGCTGGTGGCACAACAGCTTATGCCATTGCAGAAGACTAATAGTCTTCTGAGATAGTCTTAGCAAACTCTACTTTCAGAGAAATTACACTTATTCAGTTCTCTTGAAAAAAATATATATATATGATCCCCTTCCCAAACATGAAGGTATTTCAGGTGATCTGCTGAGATTCTTTTCTTATCACTCTCAGTCCGTCTACATACCATGCATCAAAATGTAATGAAAAAGCAAGCATTTATCCACACAAAATTATGAAGTTCTATTGTTGTTTTTCAAGTAAATCTTCTGCATTTCATTTTTTGGTTGACCTATATTTTCTGAGGCTTTTGAATCTATAGGCAGCTGATATTTTGGGTGTGGTACTGCACAACTCTACAAGTAAAAAATGACGTTCCCGTCTCTTGTTTTTCAATGCCTTTTGTTTTTAATAAATGTAACAATATTTTCCTGCATCCCTTCCAGATGCTGGAAAAATAAAAAAGTAAATTATTCTGAGACTTCTCATAATATTACAAGAATTGGCAATATGCAACACAGGGAGGATAACAACCTAGAGAACACATTGGGGATGACACCTCAAAGAAATTATTTAGTCCATGGAAAAGTTTCCCTAGGAAACTCAGACAGGATTTCTCCCTACTTATACAACATTCACTGAAGAATATAGGTTACAACTAATTATTCAGCCCTAGGTTTTAATAGAATCATAGAATATCCTGACTTGGAAGAGACTCACAAGGACCATCAAGTCCAATTTCTGACTCCACACAGGACCACCTAAAAATCAAACCATATGTCTGAGAGCATACTGGAGCAAGGCCAGCAGAGAGTTACTATGAGGCTTAGGGGACTGGAGTATCTGTGTTATGAGAAGAGGCTGAGAGAGCTGATCTGGTTTAGTTTAGAGAAGAGACGACTGAAAGGGGAACTTATGAATGTGTATAAATATCTGAAGTGAGTGTGTCAAGAGGATGGGGATACACTCTTTTCAGTAGTGTTCAGAGACAGGACAAAAGGCAATGGGCACAAACTGAAACAGAGGAAGTTCCACCTTGAGAAAAAAAAAAAAAAAATCTTTACTGTGAGGATGACAAGCTCTGTGACAGGTTGCCCAGAGAGGCTGTGGAGTCTCCTTCTCTTTAGATATTCAAGACCTGCCTGGATGCAATCCTGTGCTCTAGGTGATCCTGCCTGGCACAGGGGTTGGACTAGATGATTGCCAGAGGGCTCTTCCAACATCAGACACTCCTTGATTCTGTGATTTTTGAATTCCGGCAGGCTTGGTGCTGTAACCACAACCCTGGGGAGTGTGTTCCTGTTCCTGACTGCCCTCCCAGTGAACAAATCTTTTCCTTATATCCAACCAACTCCTGAGCAGGACTTCATTTAGACTTTCTGTTGATACAAATACTAAAAACTCTGCCTGACATTCACCTTATTATTTCTTGAGTTTGTTTTAATTTAATTTTAAGGGTAAGAATATAAATGATTTGCAAAGAACCATGTTTTATACATTACTGTCCAAGGTGCTTTTTTTTTTTTTCCTCCTCTTTAGAGACCAGAAGGAACCAAACATATAATAGCTATGTCCCTTACTTCTATCAAAGAAACATTGAGGTATTTTCTGGATGATGTCTAATTCATCCTCACTGAACAAATGGAGGCTTGGGTCTAATATGCCATATGGGTCTAATTCTAGGAGCATTTGCTCTGTATCAATTAATTTTAATTTTCTGGATAAAGCATGTCTCTTTAATGTTAAATTATTTCATTATAAAGCTTTTTGTTTTTCACTGGAATTGTATTGGAAAATTCTCCTGTGTTATGTACACCAATTTAAAAGCCAAAGAGTAACAGTTGTTCATTTAATTTTTAGGAGTTTATTTTTTTTTTCTTTTTGTAATATGCCACTGAATAAATTGATTTAGGACAAAATATTATTACACAAGTCTTGGAACATACAACGTCTATTAAAATCTTTTATGTCATGTATGAAGCTACATTTTCATGAACATACTTTGCTTTGCAGTATTTTGTTTTCTAGAAAACAGTACACAATTCTAGCTTTACAATGTCACTTTTATGGACATATGCTTCACCAGCAACAAAAATACCACTCCTTAAAATAAATAAATATATAAATACAACAGAACTTGCATCTGGTTTATAGATGTTTCAGAGGTTTCTGAGTGGTGTGCATTTGTCTCATTAGTCTGTGTCTTGTATTTTTGGAGAGAAATAGTACTAATACCTTATCCCATGTGCTATTGTAACTGAAAACTCAGACCAGGATTTAGAAATGAAGGATATGTTTACTGTAGTACTCTGGCCATACAGGAAGGGGAGGGACTGTTGTGTCAGCTATAGCTACAGAATGGATCACTATCAACAGTAAAAAAATAATAAAAATAAAAATAAAAATAAATATTTTACTATCAAGTAAGCAGATTTGATAACAAACTTCAAACTTCTCAACATTTTAAGATAATTTTTAAATCAATCTATTAATTAAAATGATGCAAAAGTAAGGTTTTGAAATAAAGTTACTGTTTTATGCTTTATGTGACTGCATGAAAGACTAATATTAACTAAGCTCTAGCAGTCTTTGCTTTTTAGTTACTCTTATTTCAGAAGAGTTGTCCAAGTCATTTATGTTTTCACAGATTTCAGCCTGAAAAAACAGACTTGCATCAGTGGGAAAGTTACATATGCCTTTGTCATTGCATGAAAGGTAAATGTGTTTAAGATTTATATACCAATGATATACATATGATTCAAGGATTATATTATTAACATTAATTTATATGAGTGTCAGTGGGGCTAAAGCAACGAGTGAATTATAATAATTCATTAATATGATATATGAATTGAAGTAGTCAAATAAAACAAAATAGTGAGGTAGCATTTTTTAGGAGGACTTTCAACAGGGCTTCACACATTCAGAAAAACTGTTTATTCCCACAAATGTAAATAGCACAGTTTTACAATTCCTAATTTGTTTTCTGAATGATTCCCAGGTCCAGAGCAGGAGCGAAGAATAAACTAAGTTATGTACCAGATATTCTATTTAAAATGCATTTGAAAAAGTGAGAAGCAAGCAATTGAAGAATAAAACCATATCATTTCAGAAATATTACTGCTTGATTTTTTGTTTGTTTTTCTTAGACTTTTTTTTGTTTGTTTTTAGAAGAACTGTGGGAGACTTGGTCAGATATATTGTCTAAATAGGAACAAAATTCCTGAACAATTTGTTTTGTTAAGAACCTCAGTAGGAGAAAAAAATGTGTTTCTTTTACAGGCTTCCAGTTAAGATTACTCTACACAGAAAACATACATTACTATTTCAGCTTTCCATAGGTAGGGGAAGAGATTCCCCAGGGACTCTAAGCCTCCTGTAGTTTCTGTTATGACCAAATTGTCTGAATAACACTGCAAATACAGATTGTGCCTCAGAATGTTTTGTTGTTGTTGTTGTTGTTGTTTTGTTTTGTTTTTTGTTTTTTCTCAGTATAAGTTTTTCACAGAAAGAAACATCTTTATATGTTGTAAAAACCTAAAACAAAGAGTTGGAGCTTATAAAAAACATAAGTAAGCAGCTTCATGAATTTTAATCACTACCCTGTACTAGAAGGTGCAAAATGCTATTATTTTGAATTGGCATCACTTTTCAGTAATTTGACAATAGTGTAAATTTAACAGTAATGTTGTCCAGAAGTAAAGGAAAACTGGATTTGCATTGTTTTTTTGATGCTCTTTGAACAGTGAACTAGAAGTTCATTTTATAATTACATATATGTTGTCTCCTAATTAAGACCTCTTTAGGGTTAATGAACCAAATATGGCAAAAGTTTAAACTATTTGCTATATTTCAGCAAACATGTTTTCTTTGGTTTAAAATATATATATATATACTTCACTGGCCTTTGCAAAATCTTGAGCACTTTACACTCAGTACTTTCAGAACCTGGCAGTTGACTTGCTCATAGAATGAGATTCTGTGTACAGTTACATCTCTTAACATTCTTTTCTTCTATTCTGTTCTTTTCACTCTATTGATTTTTAATATCAACCAAGAACCAACGCATAAGTATAATTCAGTTTCATAAACTTGCACTTAGATGTCCGGTACTGCTTTTACTATTTCCCTCCCTGTTCTTAAAGCAACTCATTATAGTTTACTGCTACATCATCCTTTACTTATTTGAATTGCTTTCTGTGCAACTAAGGGCAAGAAGAGAGATAACCTGCTGGACATTCTTTCTCATCTCTTTTAGCAAACCACTACATGAATTAAATAAATGATAGGAATTTACTTTGAATTGCTGGATAGTCTAATAAATGAAAGCTGTTTTCTCATCTTCCTAATAATTGGATTATTTTTTTTTTTTTGCTTGATTTCATTTTAATCTGAAAAGGTAACAACAAGATCAGTCTGATGAAATTCTTTATCTATTTGTAATACTTGTTTTGTATATTGCAAATTTCCTGAGAAGATCTTAAAACAACTTATAATAAACATAATAGCATTTTTGTAGTTTTACAGACAAAGTCCAGTATAACAAAATGATGGCATTGGTTCCCCACTTAGTTAATATTTCTTGGTAGGTCTCTTGAGACTCAGGTAGGTTCTCTGTTTATTTCTGTGAATAAATCAAGTCGTGGATGAGATATATATAACTGACTGGAGTTTTGAAAGGTTGAAACCCCAGTGTTATTGTTATGCTGTTTTTACTGCTATGTTGCTTAAAATGAGGCCTTGTACATGAGATTTTCAAAGTGTGCCCATTTTATCTTTGTAAAGAAACTAATAAAGACTGGCAGACTTTATTCTAGGCATAAAGACATCTCTGTATAAAACTGTTAAAGTTAATATTTTATTACAAATGTAAGTAAATATATAATTATAGTAATTTTTAACTTTAGTAAGTGTCAACTCATTGTCTGTAGGCAAGAATTAGATCCTGGCATGCATTAGGAGTGTGGCCAGCAGGTCAAGGGAGATGATCCTCCCCCTCTACTCCGCCCTGGTCAGGCCTCACATGGAGTACTGTGTCCAGTTCTGGGCTCCCTGATACAAGAAAGACAGGGATCTCCTGGAAAGAGTCCAGCGGAGGGCCACAAAGGTGATACAGGGCCTGGAGCATCTTCCTTATGAGGAAAGGTCTGTTCAGCCTGGAGAAAAGAAGACTGGGAGGGGATCTCATTGATGTGTATAAATACCTGAGGTATGAGAGACAGATGAATTTGGCTCTTTTCACTGGACAGGATAAGGAGTAATGGTCACAAGATAGAGCACAGGAAGTTCTGCACCAACATGCGAAAGAACTTCTTCACGGTGACGGTGATGGAGCACTGGAACAGGCTGCCCAGGGAGGTTGTGGAGTCTCCTTCTCTGGAGATATTTAAGGCCCATCTGGACGCCTACCTGGGCATCCTGCTCTAAGGAATCTGCTTTGGCAGGGGGGTTGGACCCGATGATCTTTCAAGGTCCTTTCCAACCCCTGCAATTCTGTGATTCTGTGAATTCTTTTAATAACTGATAAAAGCCCTTCTAATTTCTTAATAAATACTAATAAATAAAAGCTGTGTTGCCACTACCAGATTAAATATATCAACCTTTGTTTACTTTAGAAGATGGGAGTATTTCAAAGAGATAAGTGTATCACTCCTGTTGTTAGGTAGTACCGAAAAAGGAATATTTATGTGACAATATACCCTCTTCTGATGATACTGCTTCTTCCTTTGGAATAAGAAAGCTGAGCTTTGAATATAAATTATGTGGGAAAGTCTGTCTAACTGCCCAGTAAATTCCATTCTTTGTCATTCTATGCTTAAGCCCACAAAATATTGAATGGCCCTGGAGATGCTGACAAAAAACGGAAATACTTGCATGCTGATTACATAGGGAATACAACTTTTTAAATCTACATCTTTAATTTAAACAATTCTTTGTAAATATCTTATAAAACTGGCTCACAAAACTTTGAGCCTTCTATTATATATTCTAAGAGATTATTTCCCTGGCAGACTAACTGCATTTTCCCTCATGCTTTAAGAAGTATGGTGATGATTTTGATGCTGATTAACTTTACGTAGCAGTGTAGAAAATCAGAGCTGAACTCAGATGATTTAGAATAGATAGATAGAATAGATGGAGACAGAGAAGGCCTGTAAAGGACTGCTCAGCATTATACTTTGACCAAATTTTGCTTTAACAGGGGTACAAACAAAAACAACAAAACAATATAACATTTGAGTTTTTCCTCATCAAGGCAATTGAAACAAGAAAATTTTTATAAGAAAACATATCAGGTCAACTTCTGAGAGTATTTGTGTTTACATAATGTGTTCTCTGCGTGTACTAATGGGTGTGATATGAACAGTTTTCTTTGTTGATTTTGTGTATTTCTGCACTTGTTTTACCCAAATTTATTCTTTGTTCATCTTCTATTTCTACAAAGAACCAAGCATTTATCTGGAGTTAGAGGTCCTTGCTTAGCTTACTAAAACCTGCACTTAAGCTGATTTGGGTAATGACATAATTAGCTGTCAGTCACTAATTGTCACTTGAGCTGTCAGTCACTAAATGTTAGTCACTTGAGTGTTGACAGTCTTTCAGTGCTCTTTCCAAAGTGTATACAGGATGTGAACAATTTCTATTTTCATTGATGCATGTGTCTGTGAAAGAAGCCTAATATCCTCTGGAAATAGATGTACCTATAGGCCTACCTGGGTAAGCATATGTAGAAAAAGGAGACAAAATTTGGCATGGTTAATACTACTATCGATGCCTAAACTTGAACAGTGATTTTGTAGATCAACTGAGCAGAATCTAAGAAGAGTTTATTTGAAAACCACCTTCTAGATAAGTTATCTTTTCTAAAAACTGCTTGATGTTTTTCAGTGATAATAATCACTTCCCTGGACTGTAGAGAACTGCTAGAAATTTTCCTTTAGTAACTATGTTTAAAAATTAAATAGCTTGTAACTGGTAACTCAGTCACATGTGGTTTTGGATGCTTTCTGCTTTCTAATTGGATGTCTCAGCTTAGCATAACTAAGAAGCACAAGCAACAGTATTTCTGGTACGTTTTAAGCAGTCAGAAATAATTGAAATACAAAGAGAAAGACAGGAAATCAAGATTATATCAAGCCATTTAGAAACTATGGAGCAAAAAAAAGGCTATATAAAAACACATATATGTATTTGTATCACCTCCAGGCATATTAATTTTGAACATATAAAAAAATGCAGTTCTTTCGTGGTACCTGGAGTATAGTTTGATATAGTGTTTTAGTACCAGAGATCTGGAAGATTGTCTTTTCAGAAACCTTCTATGTATTTATCTACAGGGATTTCAGCTTTTGTATAGTCCTTCACAGGGTTTCTAATGACACATCTGCAAAATGTCTGGATTAAAATTAAGTGTCTTCCATTCTGCTTTATGCTGTCATTGACCTACTACTCAAAAATCACAAAAGGTATTCTCAGTGTTGATGATATTTGTAGAGTTCAGTCACATTCACTTGGCTGAAATGTTGTTCAAAATGTTGTTCAGAAATGTTGAATATATTAATAACACTTGCCAAATCTTTGACCTGGGATTTTAAGAAAAAAAAATGTTTTCCTATTGTGCAAAGTCCAATTCTTATGCAGTCACATTTCAAACAACTGCCAACAAATGAACTACAAAATTATTCTCTGTTTCTTTGTCATCCTTTCTCTTTGTAAAGTACATGTTTTTATCATTTAATCCACGAGTAGCTTTTTTTTTTTTTAATTTTCAGTTATTTCCATATGTGATCATACCCCCAAATGGTTACATCTTCTACCATTACTGGGCTTAAAAAGTAGCCACCAGAAAAATATTTCAGAAAAACAAACAGAAATCAACAGAAAACAACTGAATGACTTTGCAATATATTGTCTAGAATATGTTTTGTCACTAAAATAAATAAATAAACAAACAAACAAATAAATAAATAATTTCCATCTAGATCTGCTAAATGATCAGAATTACTATACCTTTTGTTTGATTTGTTCAGAAGTGAATTTTCAGGTTATGAATAGATTCTTTTTATTTCTTAAACTTTACCTTATGTGTAGAGACTGCACAACAGTTGCCAAGCCAAGCAACTCTGAATGTAGGTAGCTCCCAGGTTTTTTGTTTTGCTTCTGGTGTGCGCTCTCTCTCTCCCCCTGAAAACTCTTTTTTT
The DNA here is from genome assembly GCF_963932015.1 of Anas acuta. Classification (NCBI taxonomy): domain Eukaryota; kingdom Metazoa; phylum Chordata; class Aves; order Anseriformes; family Anatidae; genus Anas; species Anas acuta. Next base: position 77,342,876 of record NC_088980.1, read on the forward strand.
TTTTTTTTTTTTTTTTGAGCTGAAGCTAAAACTATTCTCTCTTTACTAAAACAGACAAAAAGTGATAGATCTTCAGGAATCATAAGCTGTCTTGTCCTATATTCAGTACACCAACGTTTTTCTGCTCAGTTACTAGCTACTTAGGAACAGACATGGAAAAGTCATTTTTAGCTCTCAGTGAAAACATTTTTAGCTTCTATGTGTTTCTTGTCATCCCAGTGGTGACATCCAAGTTCAGTGCTCATTAGTTCAAGTTCTGTTACAAGCTCTTATTTATGTGGAAGCTTCACCTCAAAACAGTCCAAATCTGCAAGAGAAAAGAACTGATATCTGATATCTGTTCAGTGGTAAAATTATTTAATGAGAAGGATGGATGCAGAAGGGCATAGCAACAAACTGCATTGGGTTGGTAAATGAAAAGATGCAACCAGGTTTAGTATTCACACATAACAAAATTAATCTTACAAAAATAAAAGAAAAAAAATATTTAGGACACAAATCAGGCAATATATATTGCTGTAAGATGGTATGATGATCCATGATTTGGGCCAACATAGACAAAAAAAGTAAGTTCATCTTGCTGTTGGTGAAGATCTTAGTTTTGACTCTTGGCTAAGCAAATTTCTTGAACACTTACTCTTCCTACATTCAAATTAGAGGACAGTAAGCATGTAAATGCTGATAGTCGTAATGATAACTCACCATACAACCTGTTGGCAGGCTGGTGCTTGTCACTCCCCAGCTGAGATTTGTGCCCACAATCACAATAATCTGTCTCTGCTGGCAAGCAGTGCATCACACCCAGAAGGTACTGGCTGCTAGTACCCTTCACCCTTCTTCCAGTACATCATGATAGGGTATGTTCTTATCTAAGCCAACCTGCCAGTGTTCAGATGGTACTACTGGGTACAGTGTCAAGGGCTGCCACATAATCAAGACCTCATCTCAGCTACCACTTCACATATGAGACTCAGTACCAATTTCTGCATGAGTTCAAGCTCCACCAGTGCAGTGTCCTTTCACTGGACACCAGGTTAATTTCAGTCAATGTTTGGACAGTGAGAATGGAATAAGATATTTTTTCAACTAGCCCCTGCCATGACTTCAAGAGATGACTGAAGATCTAACAGCATCTGGTTTTATGGGCTCTTCCTATCCATTGTTTTGAATTAAAAATCAGATCAAGGTGGTGTACTTATTTTTATGCTTCAACAAGATGCAGAGGAAGTACTCTGTGTACAGAGTTTTTCTCACTTGGGAAGTAGCAACCAAACCCCTCATTTCAGCTAGTTCACCATCCATGACGGGTATAAGAGTAAGATCAAGTTTCCCTAGGACCAAGTCTGTTTTGATATTTGATTTCTCCTAAAAGGTTTATGGACCTGCTGAAAGGGATCCAGATCAAGGTCAGGAGATTCTTCTCTTTAAGTTGACCTAAGTTTAAGATCAATCTCAAATAAAATGTGAGTTTAGCAATGTTAACATACCAGAGCTGTCTTTTAAATATTTATTTCAAAATATGATTCCTTCTTGTTTTAGTGTGCTAAGACCACTGTGGATAATTTATTCTCCTGTTACTCTGTGCAATCCAGTATTCCGATTGTCAATCCCAATAATTTTAAAGCAGAATATATATACTTTCTTCCCATTTAAAGTCCTTGTATACATTGAGTTATAATTATGTCTTAATAACAAGACACCAGGTATATACCCTATCTTTCTGTAGTAATTTAATACTGTGTGCTGATCCTACTAGAGTGCTTAACATTCCTGAAAGGCTATGAAGACTTGTATTTCAAATGCTACTTGAAGGAAGACAGGACTTTATATCAACACACAGGACATGCAGAGACCGATCCTGTTTTTTGCCTGCAATGACAGCTGTTACTTACATCAGTGGATAAATCAAAATCAAAATAAAAATTAAAATTAAAAATAAAAATAAAAATAATAAAAATAAAATAAATGGTTTTTCAGTACAGCAATCTTCAGACTAAAAAATCAATCAGGTTGAAAAGTGAATTTTTTGTAGAGGTCACATATGATTCTTAACTATCATGCTCTCCTAAGAGCAACATACATTCTAAAGAACAGAAATTTAATTTCTCCAACCTCAAATGCTTCAAGTAAAGGTTAAAATGAGGAATTTTAGTAGCTTCTATGTCTTCTTTTCACATATTCTGAAAACCAATAAATTTAACTCCCCACTCCCAAGAAATAAACCCTTTTTGGCAAGTCATTTCAATTAATTAACATTTTCTACCAAAAATAACTTGGTGAGAATTATCTCTGACATGAATGTTAAATGACAAGCCAGCTGTCTGATTTCTTTCTTTCACTCACAATGTTAGATTTCTGTTTTTAACATATGGGTAATTTTTTAAAGTCCTGTACTTTTTTTTTTTTTTTTTTTTGTTAATAGAGTATAAAACTTAAAACTTATCAATACAGCCTGTTTCCATGATGTTTCACTAGTATGTGAGAACATTTCCGGCTCAAACTGATTTTTGTGTATCCCTTTTGATACAGATTTTTTTAAAACATCATGTCAAATAATCATGCTTCTTGTTGTTGTTGGCTTTTTTTTTTGTTTTGGTTTGATTTTTGACTTAAAGAAAATAATATTTCTGACCTTTCTGATTGTGGCAACAAAGGTGTCTGGCTGACTAACCAACTAAAACAATTTAAAACATTATTTATTTTTCATATTTTGTTGGTAGGTCTCAGAACTTTTGTAGCTGAAGCCATGGTTTTCAAATACAGATGATTGCTGAATAAATGAAGTATGAATCTAGTGGAGTTGTATTAAATAGCAAATATTGTGAGGAGACAATTTTACCTAAATCCACAGAACTGGAAGTGGCTTTGGAAGATCAGCCCCATGTCCAAAGTAAAACTTATACAAACTTATCCAAACTTATCCAAAGTAAAACAAAGTATACCTGTGTCAACACCGATTGATGTTTGTCCGGCTTGTTCTTAAAACATCCAATGATTGTTTATGAGAATATCTCTGAGACAGTGTTAAAAACCTTATTAAAGTCAAGATATATGACATCTTCCCTGTCTGAAAAAACTCTCATCTTATGGTATTATAAAAAGAAGGTAGATTGGTCTGACTGTATTTATTTGTGACCTCCATATTGATTTTGACTAGTCTCCTTGTTATTTAACAACTATATACAGAAGTATTTTGTGCTTTTATTTCTCTGGGAATTTAAATTTGGTTCTCTGGACTATAATTCTTCAGAATCTTTCTTCCTCCCTTCCACGTTTTAAAAGACGAGCATTACATTTTTAATTCTGTAGTTTTCCAGAAATTACTCATCCTTCATACATTCTCAGAAATAAATTACAACTGTTATGTTTGGTTTTTTTTGTTTGTTTGTTTGTTTTTCACTCTATGTTTAACTGTTCCAATTTTGTCCTTACATGTTTATGACATTTTTAATGCATGCCATTAGTAACCTGAGTTAATTTTCCTCTTTTTGTATGTCTACTTATGCTCAAAGTCAAAAAAAAAAAAAGAGCTCAAATTTCTCTAACTGATTGGAAAAAAAAAAAAAAAAGTGATTGAATGACATTTCAAAGATTGTGACTTTTTGAATAACATACAGGAAAAGCTACTCCCAATATATTCCAGGAAATTGTTGTACATCCTGCTTGTTCATGTATTTGCATTTCCTTTTATTTCAAATTCAATTTATTTGAATGTAGGTGCTGGCTGTTTCTGCCAGTTACTTTTAAAAAGATTTATCCACCTTTTTCACCCTGGTGTAGCAGTCGTTTGTCAATCCCACTGTGAAATTCTCACATTTTCCCTCTTTACTGATTAAAACTGGAAGGTTTTAGATGTCAGTCACATAGCACAAAATGTACTTCAAAATGTATCATGAAATGTACTGTCTTTTTATTTTAAATATTTTAAAGCTTTTCATGAACGGTATTTTATGAATCAAAATCAAAGCTAAAGGAGTTAAAGAAAAAAACAAATAATAATAATAATAATAAAACAACACCCTTTTTTGAACGAAAACATTACTTATACATTTCTTTTGGCTCAATTGCAATTATTATGGCAGAGGCAAGAACAGTAAAGTAATTGAGGAGTGACTCAAACAGCTCAAATAAACAAAAGTATTTTTTTCTTTAGACTTTTTTCTTTTTAATAAATGTTCTGCATTTGATCATAAAAGGTTATAGGCAAGGTTATAGGTAAAAGAGAATGGCTGATTGTTGTTTGTTCTTGTTTTTGTTTTGTCATTTGGTTTAAATAAAGTAAATTAACAGAAGATAGTCCAGTGATTTTTATGGAATTTCAAGTGCAGTAACAAATTGAGGTTTTGTTTTATTTCATTTATATTTTCTTTAAATCTTGATATAATGCAAAAATAAAAGTTTACTATCCAGTCATACCTGAAGAAAGTGATTGCCTGTGATCTTTCAACAAAATGTGAAGCCATATTGCTCAGCTACTAAATATAAGTGAAGTTTTGTAAGTGTTCAGTCTAATCATAAACAAGAACAGAAGAAAATGAAGTCAGTGAGGATTTCAGCAGAAACCACTTACTTTGCAGTTACAGTATCAATCTGACACCCTGACTAAGAAGCATGCATCCTGTATAAGGAAGGGTTGTAAGGGACAAATATGGACTTATCATCAGTCAAAGTATGAAATCAAAAGGACTCTGGATACTTTGATAAATTCTAATCAGAGAAAAAATATAGAGCGTAATCTTGTCATCAAGTGCTGTAATTCTGTTAGATCTCACAAGTAAAGTGTAATTGGGCCATGATAGCACTGGGTGATCTGTGTGAAGGAAAAAATAAGGTCAGGAGGAGTGGTTTTTCTAGTGACAGTCTTCCTCCGAATGTGAAGTAAGTAGTTGATCTATTTCTGAAATGGTTCTGAGGATTCAAATGTGAATATAGTAAATACACAAAAATATATAAACACAGACAAGTATGTAGAAAAGAAATACTTTCACTATTTTGTCAAGTCATGTATAACTGGTTATTTTCATTAAGTAATATATCTTTTTTATCCACATAAGTGGAGACAATGAAAGCAGTGTAGAAACAGAATCTTACTTCATACATTTTAAACAATATTAAGTTCCATTGAATTAAAATTTCTTCATGAATAGAATCTGTTTATTCAGAGGCAAATCATCCTATTACTTATAGCAGCTATTTTGATGAGAAAGCTAATTGCAAAACTGATGTAATACTTTAAAACCAACATCACTGTATTCCAGAAACAAGCAAACAAGAAGTCTAACAAGATGTTTATACAGATTATAGTTGATTAAGTTAGTTGATTTCTTTGGGATGGAGCACAAGATTGAACAGGTGATCTATTGACCAACATAATATCCTTTTCATGAAAATGACTCACTTTTTATGCATTCCAGCAAATTTGAAAAACTATTTTCTACCTATATACAGACCCTCCTAAAAGACAATTAGATGAAGCACTTATTTTCAAAATTGTGTCTACAGATACTAGTTGTTACTCATTGTCCTTTGCTTTTCTTATTTCATAAATGATGACACGTTTCACTGGGGAGGAAATAAGTGCTTAATGGTTTTCATACGTTCTATGATTCAAGTGCAAAAAGTATAAAGTTTTTCTTTAAATTAAGTTTTTCTTTAATGTATATTATTAACATTTTTCAGTATCACAGGTTTCTTTACAGCACTGATTTCTTTCCTCATTTGTCTTCAAACTGAAAGATTTAAAATTATGTTATTTTGAAATACGGTGTTGTGAAAGACGTTCTTCTGCGATACATGTGGAAGAGGTTTAGAAGAATCTGAAGAGGTTTTGTCTTTTCTGATCTATATTTTATTAAGATCTTTACTGATTGACTTTAGTTTTATCAAAACACTTTATCCAACTTTAAGGTGATTGTGTTTCTCTCTATTCCTGATGTGAACCTGAATGGTAACTAGTAAAGCAAATTCTGTAACTAAAATTTGGTTAACAATTTATTTGAAAACCGTTATCATATTTTTTTTTCTCTTCTAAACTTTCAGTACTAAAAAGAGCGAAAAAGTAAAAGGTTTATTTTGTTGGTATTAAAATGAACAGATATATTCCCGGAGGTAAAGCACCGAATAAAAAAGGTGTCATTTTTAAACAATACATTTTATGATTATAACATTTCTCATTATTACTATCTTTAAGGATAAGCACAGATTAAAAGACTGAACACAGGATAAAGCACTGAACACTATAAAAATTTTATGCAATTTAATATGATCTAATCTCTACCCTTGGTCTCTAGAAATAAAAAATGTGATATCTCTCAAATCATGCCCTTGTAATCTTTATTTCAACTAAATGATGTTTTTGGTTCACAAGACATTCTCTATTTTTTACTGAAAACAGATTATTTTCATGTTAATTAGGTTCTCGATGTGATTACTACGGACAGGGAAACTGAATTTTTATAGTTGTCTTTTCAATTTAATTTAAGTAGACTTTCATTCCTCTTTTCAGACAATATGCCACAACTAGAAGACCAGGAATGTGACAATAGTAAAAAGTCAAATCTAAGAAAGACCCTAAAAAAATGCAGGAAAAAGGTAAATAATTATGTTATGAATAATGAATAGACTGAGATAGTTTTATTCAGACTTTCTTTATTCGGACACAACTTTATATGAACTTGAATCTCATAGTCAAACTCTTTTATTTTAGTTTGATGGTGTTTTAGAAATGTGCTTAAAATATCCACAACCTAAACAGTACTAATTAGGTTGACATTTACTTAAGTCTTGCACATCATTGGGATCCCAAAATAGTATTATTTTAATTTTCTCTTTTTTTTTTTTTTTGAGCCCAGTCTGTTTTATAGGTGTTAATAAATAAATAAATAAAGATATATTATAAATAATAAATAATACCATCAGACTCATGGGACTGATTTTTTCATCATAGCACTTTGAATATGTCTTAACTTTCAGGGACTGCCAAAGGAGGATGTGATTTGGACCTTTTCTATAACAGCATAGTTATTAGAGGTTTTTTTGTTGTTTTGTTTTTGTTTTTTTTTTTTCCCCCCTAGGAAATATGAACCATATTTAGTGAAAACTCAAAAATATTTTAGAAAATACAATTTCTTCAGTGAATTCAAACTGCATCCTTTAAACTCCAGGAGAGGATCATAAGCCTAGGCATCTACTGGAGAAGGAAAAGAAGTTTCTAGTTATGAATGTCTCCTTCCACTGTGGAAAGAAGAGGATCAAAAAGCAAGGAAAATATAGATGTAAGCAAAAAATTCTGATATTGTACTGAAAGCAAAATCAGCCTGATAATTGCATTTAGCTACAGAAAAAAACATAATTGCCCATGTTGTGAAAGGGGTAAAGAATTTTTTAAATTTTCATACTTACTGAAAACCACCCTTTTGTTCCAACTTAGGTATAGCTTTAAAATTCTTTTTAGTTTGAAGAGAAAAACTTCCTAACTAGAGGCTTGAAGCAAGTCCAGATGAAACTCTTCTCAACTTAATTGGTCTTAGAAAGAGACTTTAAATGGATGATACCTAAAATTCACAAAAGCATTTAAACAAATGAGTTGTCTCACATAAATCAATGTGATTTCAGCCATTTCAAAGTGTGCAAAGTGTGTATATTAAATGTCAGGGTGTTCATCCAGCAAAGAGATGGGCTAAATTCTCATTACTTCAGTATAACACAAAAGACAGTGCAGTAATGATATCTTCAGTTAAATATTTCAGATAATGTAATCAAACATTACTTTCTTAACCATTATTCTTATTTTTCTATTACTTTCTATTTCTTTCACTTTAAAGAACAGCACTGGAGAATGGGTAAGGAATAATGATAGCTATGTAAACTTGTATAAGGATCATATTTGCTCCATTGCCATATTAACAATAATAAACAATTTTAAGTGAACTAATCCGAGGGTCCCAAGGTCTTTTCCTAATGAATGTAAAGGAAAAGCTTATTAAGCACAGTTGCTCATAAAAAAATAATTGCTTCTTAAAATTTCTGCTGGATACACAGGCTGGCAGCTATACTTGCATACATATTAGCTGTACAGGAGATCTTAGTGCACATTGCTCTCTGTAATGAAGTTTTAAATGTCCCAAGACTTTCTTTCTCCTTTTAGGAGAGTGTTCTGTAATAGGTGTCTGGGAGGTGTCTGTTTTTTTTTCGTTTGTTTGTTTTGTTTTGTTTTGTTTTGTTTTTCCCCCTAACTTTATTAAAGTACATTTAATATAGTATTTTGCTATGTAATATATTTTAAGTAAAAAGTATTTTGCTATTGCTAATATAGTAATTTGCTATGTAGCACTCTGAAGAATTTATCTTACCACTTCACTCTTATATTCTTCATTTGCCTGACAATTTTGATAAAGGACATTCATTCCCACTTTCAGACCACTCAAGCCTGAGTCTTCCCTCTTTCATAACAGTTTGCAGTGTATGTAAGGAGTGACTCAAATGAAATTAAGTGTTAGAGTACAGAAGAATTAAAGAAGTAGAGTAGAAGTTAGAGTACAGAAGTAGACTTTCTGCTAATGACTATAGGGGGATGTGATTTCAGGTGAGATTAGGAAAGTAATTTAAACAATGGGAAGGATCCTGAAGTTTTCAGTTCAAATATAACACTCCTACATGTGAAAAGGATGAGTGAGGAGGATAGTTTTTTGAGATGGTAAAGATTTTTATGCAAAAATACTGTCAATTCAGCTTTTCTTTTTTTTTTTTTAGTTTACTGAAATAAGTCAAATCATTTTGTCTAAAATCAGATTGGACAGCATTAGGCTTTAATAGTGTCTCATTGTATCTAGGGCTTCACCGGAGCTCTTCATGCTGCATTACAGCTGCATTCTCTGAAATGCATCAGGGTTTTTGGATAGGTGATATTTTCTGTCTTCACTCAGGTTCAGTACTGTTGAAGAAAGCCTTGAACTCTCCTCTTAGCATAATTTCTAATACTTCTGGAAAGAAATCTCCAATTTAATATTGCAAAATATTTTTGAGTTTGCCTGAAGTCACAGAACTACATTCAAAGAGCTTTTAGCCAAATGTTTGCTCTAGCTGATGAAAAAACACCTGTTGTGGAAGCTCCTGAAAATGTCAGTAGAAAAAAACAGAAATTTTATGACAAATACAATGTATTTTTATTGAATGTTCTGACCAAGCATATTCTTTCTGGACTGATAGCTAATTGCAGTTTTGGTTTTGACTGTTTTCAGCTGTGTAGGGTTGTTTGATTGCTCTAAGATATGCTATAATGGAGCAGTGAAACAGGGATTCAGCTCTCTTCTGAAGTTTGGACATTATCCAAATGTAGGTAATGAATCTTAACAATTAATCATACACTGTTTTTGTGTGTCTGTGAATATGTCTACTTTATCTATTTATATATATGGGAATAGAATGCCTATTATACGGTAATAATGAAGTTCATAGTGCTGCCTACAAGTATACCATTTGGATAAAACAAACTAAAAGATAAAATATTCAAAAAGTGATAAGAATTTTTCATATAGTTATTTATTGAATACTAGAAATTTAAATAGTGGCAAATGCAGTCTCCGTCCATGCAACTTCCTTTTTTAAAAATAAAAATTTTCTGACAGTGAAAAACTAGGCTTCTAATTCACTGCATAGGCAAAATGCTGGTATTTGTGAAGGAAAGAAATAAGTTATCTTTGAGCTATTACCTCCACATATAATTCTGGATATTTTCCAGAAATTTCATTGAATATTGGTTGGCCAGAGGCACTCAGGCTTGAGTACTTTCACCTGAAAAATTACTGCACACTCAATATTTTATAAAAAAGACATGGCCAGAGAGAGCTTTCTCACGTTAATTTCTTCCTTTTTTGACAAGGAGAATCACCTCTGAAATGGAAATAAATGTTTCTTAGCTACATAGTGCTTTCTGTTTCGTTGATCTGAGTGAAACTAAGTTCAGAAAACTGCTGAGAGAAGTGTTCGGTTGACAGTCAGTATGAATCCCTGGAGTATGAGTTTATAGAGGTGATCAAGCATTCTTCATGTTCTACAGTAATGTGCTAAGATACGCTTTAAGTGGGAGTACAGTTCTTCTAAAACATGTTCTTTGAATCAGCACAGTCTGTGATGATTTCAGTTTGGTGAACTGGGTATGTGCATGAGTTAGAAGAGTAATCTTAATGACAAATGGATGAGTGAATTCTGACATTTTTGAATTTATCCTTTTTTTTTTTTCTCTGCCCAAACAGCAAGAAAATAAATAAATAAATAAATAATTTCTCTTTATTATATCCCACAGAGGAGTCCAGTGTAACTATAGAAATCAACAGTTCAGAAGGTAGGATGCTATCATATTAATATTAATGAGATAAATCTACATAGTGGAAGAATTGAATGAAATCTTATTAGTGTGAAACCAAAAAGAACAAAAAACAATGTTTGGATGAGCACTATTTAACTGATATTGGAATGTCATATAAAACTTTTAAACACAACCTTTTTCTAAAAAGAAAAACCTTCTCACAAAAGAATATGCAACTTTAAAATACATGTATATTATTAGGAAAGAACATATCAACAGCAGTGTACACTCACACTCCAAAGTATACAATTACCCTTTTGTAACTTTTTGTTTCTGATAATTTCCTTTATACTGCACACTTAGAAATACATCAATGAAATATGATATCCTGGGGGAAAAAAAAAAAAAAAAAAAAAAGAAAAGTGTGTGCTAATCTGACAACACTTTGGAGGTGGGAACAGGTGATTTCTCCATGAAATCCACAGAGATCCCTAAGTGATATTGAGAAGGGGCTGATAGGGGCTGATGTCAGCTATCCCCTTTTTCTTTATATGTTTTGCTTTATGGCTTTATTTTGTCACTATGCTTTCAATTCTGTAAACAACAGTTTAATCTCTTCTTTGCCAGAATAAATTGACTACATTCATGTGTAAACTGGTTTATCAATCAAAACTTTGTAAATGAAACTGACAAACTGGAGACCAGTTGGTTTCTGCAGAGGTAAAAAATCCTTCCACACCCCACCCTCTCCCCTTTTTCTTGCCTGTTGTCCCAAAATATTACTATAGAAACCATCAAATATTTTCTTTCGGCCAAGTACATAAGGATATTTAAGAAAATTAAAATCAAAATAATTATTTGCTAATATATTTCTGTGACTATAAGAATTGAGAAAGTTTCCACTATAGAAGCTCTTTTCACTTGGCATAAATGAAATTCAATCAACAGTGAACACTGGTAGCTAAGGGTGGTGAATAAATATAAACCATAACCAATTGTCCTATGTTCAGTTTAACATATTTGGGTTAATAGGCTGCTTAATCACAGAGGAAAGAAAATGTGAAAGCAAGAGAATATTTTTGAATGGCTTCTCTAGACCTAGGAAATGTTAAATTGGGGCAGGGTGGTGGTGGTGATCAGAACAAAAGCATACATTTTTAAATTTAAAACATCCTTTTTTAGTTTTAAGCATTTTCAGTCTTTATATTTCCAAACCTGTTCTTTCATAGTTTCCCTCAGTTCAATACTTTGCTCTCCTCATTTCAAGAAATATCTTTGCAAGATATTGTTATAGATATTATATTTTTATTATATTTCTCTTATTTCTCTATCATATTCACCACACATTTACTAATTATTTTTATTTTATGCCCTCTTTCAGAAGGATTATTATTATTATTATTATTATTATTATTATTATTATTATTATTATTATTATTATTATTATTATTATTATTATTATTATTAAAATAAAGTACATGTTTTAGTGGAACTTCTTTAATGAAATAAGAAAATTTATCTGGGAGATAAGCTTTGTTGAATTATAGAAACTTGTTTAAGGAGTTGTCCTTTCGGTTTTCTTCATATACCTTATTTAAGTTTGCCATTTTTGCTGGAGGAGCCTACACCCAAAGTAGGGTATATTATCTCCACTTACAGATTATGCTAAGACATCTACTTTGTATTGTTGTAGAGAGATTTACACGTATATATTACCTGCTGAAAAATTCTTTGTGGGTATAGAGAGATTCTCTCAGTTGAAGTGGTATAAAAGAATCCAGGACTACTATTTTCTTCATTTCCACAGCACAATTTGCTGAGATGAGAGAGAAATATACATATATACATATATATGTTTTTATTACAATTGGTAATGTAAACTAAAAATTGAGTTAATTTTCAGATTCTTGAGATAGTTACAAAACCTCTTATATCTGTTGAGACAGACTTGAAACTTCTCAAATGAAACATGCAAAGTTTTATTTAACCTAATTTTTAAATATCAGAACAATAGTCTGTCTGGAAGTCTAGAATTTTCAGTCACCAAGAGATGACAAGACAGTATCTAAAAACTTAAATTTCATGAGAAAATATAAGAAATAATAATAATAAAGTAGTATCTTCTTTGAGCTGTCTTTATCCTAAGAACAATTGAGAAAAGATAAACAAGTCTTCATTTCAAATTCAAGAATCTGACACCATGCAGATTATAAAGTCATCTTTGTGATTATAGCCATACGTAAGTTGCCATAATAACAGGTTTTGACTGAAAAATTTGAGAATAGTTCTAAAGTTAAAATGGTAGTTCTTACACAAAATATTTTACCTTTTCCTCCTTTGGCACTCTTTTCAAATAACTTTCAACAGAAATGTTGTTGATTAATCAAATTTAGAGTTTGGAGCCATGAGATGATGAGAGTATACAGCATAAAAATAAAATTAATTATTTCAGCCATCTTGAGCAAGTTTCAGTTCATGAGCAAACTTGGTTCATGAACAAACATCCTTAATGTCTGTAGTCCCGAAGCTTCCATCTCTACCTGATATTTGCAGCTTCACAGAATCACAGGATGGTTGAGGTTGGAAGACTTATCTGGATACTGTATAGTGCATCTCTCCTACCCAAAACTGTCAACTAGAGCAGGTTCCTAAGGGTCATGTACTGTTGGGTTTTGAATATCTGCGAGGATGGTTACATACAATCAATTTTGTGTCCATCATGATGTTAAGGATTCCTAGTGATGTCATTGGAGCTGGATGGAATTGATATGAGGGATTGGTTTTACAACACTACACCAAATTCATTAATCTAGCACCTGCAAATTTTTGCCTCCATGACTGTGAAAACAAAACAAATTCAACTGACAGTTACAATGGTTAAATAAAAGTTACAATTATGATCTTACATATAAAATAACCAAAACTCAATACATAGTAGCACATACAATTAAAGCAGAGATAAGAAGGAAAAAAAAAAAAAACTACTTCACCTAAATTTCAATAGTTTACCAACACAGAATCACACACAGAATCACAGAATTAATCACAGAATTTCTAGGTTGGAAGAGACCTCAAGATCATCGAGTCCAACCTCACAGCTAACAGTCCCCACTAAACCATATCCCTAAGCTCTACATCTAAACGTCTTTTAAAGACTTCCAGGGATGGTGACTCCACCACTTCCCTGGGCAGCCTGTTCCAATGTCTAACAACCCTTTCGGTAAAGAAGTTCTTCCTAACATCCAACCTAAAACTCTCCTGGTGCAACTTTAGCCCATTCCCCCTCGTCCTGTCACTAGGCACATGGGAGAACAGACCAACCCCCACCTCACTACAGCCTCCTTTAAGGTATCTGTAAAGAGCAATACATCAATATACATTTAAAAAAGCCCAATGTAAATGACAACGTGGACTGATGAACAAGATATACAAGGTCAGAAACAAAAGCACTGTGCTTGGATCTGTAACCCACATAATGTACAAAATAAATTATAGAATTGTTTTCTATTTCTGTTCTGAAGTGCTTTCCCCTGCGCTGCCACTGAGGTACTTGAAATTGCATGAGGAAATCTGCCACTGTGATCCATAGACCCAAGTACGGCATCCACACTAGGGTAATCCTCTCTAGGATTCCAATCCAAAATCCAGTGCAAAAAAATCCAGTTTGTAATATGTGACATCATGTTTGCAGTTACAGAGTAGAAACTAGTTTTTCCTTTTATTTTTTTTAATTATTATTATTTTTTATTTCTGTAGGTGGCACCACACAGCATTTTTTATTTGGGGTGGAGATTGACTTCAGCAGTTTTATTATTACAGTTTACACCATTTTCCACAGAACTCCAATACGTTCACAGCAAAAGAAGATTGGATTTCCCACAACTGCTTAGATCTGTATGAAACTCAGCACTTTCTGTTCAGAATATAAAATGCCAAACCTTTTATATAGTTAGACAGATGACCATTAGTTTTTCATAGAATTTTAGGCTCTTGGATTAATGTAAATGAAAAACAAACAAACCCAGAACTATGGATTTCCTAGAACTTTATCACCAAACAATAAATCATCTATTTAGTCATATTCTTAGCCAAAGCTGGTCCACATTTGAGATTAGCTAATAAAATCTTGCACTTCTGTTGATGGGTTAGTTCTTCAGCTGATTGTGTAATGTTCTTGCTTTGGCATTTCTACATCTATTTTCCCAGGAGACAGAAACTCTACAGGTCTTACTGGTAGTACACTAGATCAAACTGGATCAAACTAGATCATTGGTGGAAGATTAAAAAACATATTAACTAAGTGCAAAACCACAAAATCTGATACACAGAGAATTAGGGAGGATTTTTTCTTTGAGAAATTGCTGCTTCTGATGGAGATGATAACTAGGCAGAATCACCCAGGTGGTGTGAATGGCTTTTAATGTATAGGGAAAAAGGCAGGGAGAAGACACATAACTACCTCCAAATTACATCCTTCTGGAAATAAGAAAGGATAGAAAACATCTTTTCTGGTAGTCACTACCAAAATTTTAAAGATGAGGAGAATAGTCTTGTGTTCATATCCTACTGATGGCTAGGTAACAAAGTCTCATCTCATAGTGATGCTTTCCTAAATGGTTCTGTTGAATTATGTGAAATATTTAATAGGGACCTTAAGGATCATTTACTTCCAACCTTTCTGCCATGGGCAGGGACACTTCCCACGAGATTAAGTTGCTCAAAGCCCCCATCCAACCTGGCCTTGAACACTTCCAGGAATGGGGCATTCACAGCTTTTCTGGCTATTCTGCTCCAGTGCATCACCACCCACACATGGTGAAGAATTTCTTCCTAATATGTAATCTAAATTTACCCCCTTTTAGTTTAAAGCCATTATCCTGTCACTACACTCCCTGACAAAATGTCCCTTTGTAACGCTGCTAAAAGGTTTTCCTTGAGCCTTCTTTTCTGTAGACTGAACAACACAATCTCTATGCCTGTCTTCACAGGAGGGGTGCTCCAGCCTTCTGATCATTTTCATTGCCCTCCTCCAGACTCACTCTAGCAGGTCCATGTCTTTCTTATGCTGGGAGTCCCAGAGCTGAACACAGTATTGCAGGCATTCCTCTGCTCATGAGAGCAGAGTAGAGGGGGAAAATCACCTCCTTTGACCCATTAGATATACTTCTTTTGATGCAGCCCAGGATATGAACAGCTTTCTGGGCTGCAAGTGCACATTACTAGCTCATATATTATTATTGAAGTTCATGAAGTTCAATAAGAACTTCATGAAGTTCAATAAGAGCAAGTGCCGGATCCTGCACCTGGGATGGGGAAACCCTGGCTGCACGTACAGACTGGGCGATGAGACGCTGGAGAGCAGCCTAGCAGAGAGGGATCTGGGGGTCGTGGTAGACAGCAAGTTGAATATGAGCCAGCAGTGTGCCCTGGCAGCCAGGAGGGCCAACCGTGTCCTGGGGTGCATCAAGCACGGCATCGCTAGTAGGTCGAGGGAGGTGATTGTCCCGCTCTACTCTGCGCTGGTGCGGCCTCACCTCGAGTACTGTGTGCAGTTCTGGGCACCACAGTATAAAAAGGACATGAAACTGTTGGAGAGTGTCCAGAGGAGGGCTACGAAGATGGTGAAAGGCCTGGAGGGGAAGACGTACGAGGAACGGCTGAGGGCACTGGGCCTGTTCAGCCTGGAGAAGAAGAGGCTGAAGGGACACCTCATCGCAGTCTACAACTTCCTCGTAAGGGGGTGTCGAGAGGCAGGAGACCTTTTCTCCATTAACACCAGTGACAGGACCCGCGGGAACGGGGTTAAGCTGAGGCAGGGGAAATTTAGGCTTGACATCAGGAGGGGGTTCTTCACAGAGAGGGTGGTTGCACACTGGAACAGGCTCCCCAGGGAAGTAGTCACTGCACCGAGCCTGTCTGAATTTAAGAAGAGATTGGACTGTGCACTTAGTCACATGGTCTGAACTTTTGGGTAGACCTGTGCGGTGTCAAGAGTTGGACTTGATGATCCTTAAGGGTCCCTTCCAACTCAGTATATTCTATGATTCTATGATTCTATTATTTTTGTCCACCAATACTTCCAGTCAAGTTGCTGTAGCATGTAAGTGCCTTAGTTTAATCTTGAAGGAATTAGCTTCTGCCACCTGGGATTACTTGAATGTAGTTGCTTTCACCCCTTTTTTTACAAGAACAAAGTTGAGAGCATTTTATATATATATATATATATTTTTTTTTTTTTTTTTTTTTTAAGGTAATCAGAGGAACACACCTAGAATATATTGACATAATTTTACTCCTTACAGAAAGGCTACAGAAGATCCCTTTTTAGACAGCAACCAAGTGGTGTTTGGCCTTAAAATCAGGTTTATATTTCACCTATCGGAGGATATTCAATATTGTATCTTCCACTATGCAGAACTGTTGTCATTAGTCTCCTAGCAAGGAAGAGGTAGGATTATTTCTTGGAGGGAAGTGAAAAAAATGTCACTGCCTTAGCTGTTGAAGCTGATACATGCTCTACTTGTGAGACAACATAAACATAATTTTCTAACCTAATAGCAAGGACATAGCTCTGAAGGGTGGCGAGGGGTGGTGGTGGTGGTGGAAGGGAGGAATTCTGTGGTTCTGTGTACCACTAATATATTTTATACAAAACACTTGATAGGAATATAAACTGTTTCTTGGAACCAAATCCAAGAATCTGATACTCATTTCTCGCAACAGAAATCCCTATTTTAGTTGTCTGTAGTGTCTTCTGTGTATCACATTTACCTGCTTGCAACTCAGGGCAAAAGATTTCCGAGATGTCCAATTCATCTGGTAGAGATCAAAATTGTATATTGTATATTGTAATTGTATATTGTATATAATTGTATATAAATATCTCCATATTCTGCATGATTACTGCAACTGGCCACTACCTATCCAGACACAATATTTTTACAATCTTCATATAAGTTAGATATATTGAGAGCTGAAAGAAAAGAATATATAGTTTTTAGGTGTTGATTAAACATTGTCATAAACAAAGTGCTGAGCTATGCTGTCAGTCTGCCAAAACTGAGAAACTCTGGAGAAATCTTTAAGTATTAGAGGAAACTAGGGAAAAAAAAAAAAAAAAAAAAAGTGATATTGAAAAAACAAAAAACGTGAAATTCAAAGCAAGGTTTCAAAATCAGCAGTTTAAGTTGAAGAATATGAATTCTCCATAGGCTCTACATTATGTAGTGAGGTCCTTTTTTTGATTCGCCATCTCTTATTATATATCTGCTGCTTCCAGTTTTTCTTTTGGGGGAGATGACAGAAAATTTTGGTGAGGAAAGCATAGACATAAGTCCATTTCTACTCATCTGCACCACAGACGAGTCTATTTGGTCTGCTCTGAGGCATTCTATAACCTCATAAACTCCTGTCTGAATGAGATTCAGGATTCTCCTGTAAATTGCCAAAGAACTCACCGTCCAAAGTTACATCCAACCAGTTTCCATACAGGGTTAGTATGGGATCAAGACAACATAGGCATACATCTTCTGTATCCTAGTTCCTGATACACAGAAGTTACAAAGTGCAGTAACTGACCTCAGACCAGTTACTGTAAATACAGTAAAGTTTTTCACATACTCAGATACTGTTTTGAAGTTATAGTGAGTAAATGTTGTACATAAACATATTCTTCCTTAGAACATCTCTTTCACACCTTCCAGTCTACCAAGACTGGACTGTCAGAAAGGCTTCCATACTGAATGTGTAGCTCTGCTCAAGCCTAGTGTTTCTGGATCTTAAAGGCCCAGTAGCCTTTTAGGTATTTTTAATAAAAAATTCCTAATTCAATCAGATTTTACAGTGGTAAACTAAACAGTTTTGTACTAGGGAATAATGCTGTGGAGCAGTGCTTTACCATAAAGTTACATGAAGAATGATAAAATGTCAAACAAACATGCCATAAAGGAAGGCTCAAGTTGTCATTGATGACAGCTGAAATATAGCTGTTGACTCATTTTCCTTCAGTGACTTAAGCAAATTTAAATTATATACATGTGCAGTTTGATTGATTTCCTGTTAAGGTAGGTCCTGTGAAAAATTCATTCAAGTTAAATCAGCTAAAATACTGATCATAAATCAGCTAAATTGCTGGTCATATTACTGTTAACCTTTGAAAATCTATAGAAAAGCAGCAAAACTGTGACCATACAAAATGGGATGCACCTGAAGTTTTAGTTTAATTCTGCAAGGCTAAAGGATTAATAACTTAAGTGTCTTGGAATTTGTCACCATATTTGATAAAACAAATTGATATTTCATGCTGATTCTTCTAGCATTCCTAATCTTTCCCAGTCTTTCTTTCTTTTCAAGAGTATAAAATATAAATGCTTTAATCTCAGTTTCATGTGTAGACCTCTTACCTTCCTTTCTCCCAAGATCTCTACTTTGCTTCTGCCAAATACATATCACCACTAGCTTTTTGAAAGCTACCTTCTGTCTCACTTTACTGTGCATCCTGACTTATTTAATTTTTGCACTAACAGCAACAATCTTGGATTAAGTGTGTTATTTTATGCTGTTTATGTTCCAAATCATTCTGTTTTCTGTGCATGTCCTGGCAGGAGTAGACACATTAGACGTTGTGTCTGCCAAGGAGTTAATAAGATTTGAATTCCACTTCTAAGTGGTTCTAATAGTTTGATGCTTTGATATTTAGAGTGGTGTCTAGCATAAAACAAACGTTTACCAATTTTGACGCTTCATTAGATCCACTAATTCAATGCTGTGATCTGGAGGAATTTGTTGAGGTGCTAACTTCCTTTTGGCTCTTGTCTTGTCTTGTCTTGTTTAGTCATGTAGTCAAAATATATTTTGAAATGGTGCACTTTTCTGAATTAACAAAAAACAAAAAAGATATAAATCAACATATATTACAAGACTAGTAAGAACATTTGTGTATACTTCAGCATTGCTATAGTATTTAAATGAAAATGAAAAAATAATGCTAAGTGACAAGAAGAACAATTCATTATAAAAATGATTTTGTAGGAATATTTGCTTCACTTCTGAAAAGACAAAAAAAAAATAAAATTCTACCTGTATCGTTACACAACAATAAAATGCAGGGAAACTGACTTGTGGCTTAAAATTAAGTAGCTTTTAAAATAAGGGAGAGAGATCAATCTATTTCCTTAAGCCAAATACAGTGAGGTGCTTAATCTCTTGAATAATTTTCAGATCATGTTTAGTCCTGTTGTAGCTTAAAGATCACAAAATCATGTGACTGAACTGTAAAGATATATTATTTTGGTAAATAAACATCTATATTTCTAGTTTCTCTTTTAAGATAATACTTATTAAAAACATTTCTTTGATTAATCTTCGATTAATCTTTGAGTAAAGGTACCCATCCCTGAAGGTACCTGAAAATCTGAATCCTACTCTTCTTTTGTACCAAGTTAGGAAGTTTGGTGATAAAGTTATGAATTTTATTCAGAGAATAAATAAATAAATAAATATTAGGATTTAAACTCTTCTAAAAGTAAACACTGTAAAATATATTATATTTTCTCATGAACTTGTAAACCCCAAAGTGACGTATTAGTTTTTCTGGCGCTGTAATATATCATAATGTTTTCTAATGTAAAGTTCATGAGTAAACAGAGTGTGCAAATACTCAGATAACTTGTAGATCTGGTAGAGGACAGTTTTTCATAAGTAGAAATATACCCCAAATGAATTGTCTTAATAAACTGTTCTAAACAAGTTAAGTGCAAGAAATACAACATTTTGGAATTCCTTTTCCATAAAATACTCCATGAAAGAAAGTATACCTATAGTTTTATTATTACTATTATTGCAAATGTCTTGCTATAGGGTCTAAAAAATAATCTCTAATTTTTAAAGAGGTAGCTTTCAAGCTGATAGTGTAATTCATTTGAGTAGAACTTAGAAATTAAATGCATATATTTTCTTTACAAGAAACCCAGATTCTTCATGCTCTAATTATTTTAATGAAGATTTTTCCTTTACTACCTGGCTTGCATTTTTGTTTTTCATTTTCATCCATGTTATCTTGTGATAGATTTCTTATCTGTTATTGCACACACACAAGCTAATAAACTGTTCATTTGTAGCCTTTGAATTGATTTTCTCATTTACTGATTTTGTATAAAGGTGTAGGACTATATACATATAGCTTAGATGGATACAACAGAAAGCTCCTCAGGCTTGGCTGTTTGTATTTTCCAGGCAAAGCCAGTACTGCTGCAAAGCAAAAAGAAGAAAGATTAAATATATATATATATATATATATATATATATCAAGGTGGCTTTATTTTTAAAATGTGGATAGAGAAAAATCAGGGAAAGTCAGGGGTTCTAATTCCATCATGGTTTATAAATTTTACATTAAACAGTAAAAAAATAGAAATTACCTTGAAAGTAGGCCTGTGTTTCTCACTTCTTTAATACATGAAATCTCAATAAATTTAAAAATAGAGAAAATATGGCTGAAACCAACATAGATTGTATAAATCCAGCTTCCAAAGTGTGTTTAAAACCTCAAATTTATTACATTAAACTTAGGTGGTGTGGTGTCATGAACATTGATGTAATGGCTCTTTTGCTCTTTTGGCAGCCAAAATTTGGAAAGGATAAAAAAAAAAAAAAAAAAAAAAAGCTATGTTCCGTTCCTTTGAGATCCTAAATCGCAAAAATCTCCCTCTCTGCAAGCCTGAAGGAGGTACCTAAACTCCAAGATAATTTCCTATTAGCTGATTGTCTGCTCTCCACTCAGCGTGAACGTGGTTCTGAGATTGTTATGCAATTCTTTTTCAATTCCAATTTTTTAAACACACTGTGCAGTGAGCCTAGGGATGTAGATTCAGGTTTTGCATTGTTCTTTTTGGACCAAGCAGATGGTGAGGTGCTTAAAAGTGCCTAAGCCCTTTTTATTTGGCTCTAATTGCTGAGAACCATTTGAGGATAATATTGTATTCCAAAAAGCATTCGATTGTGTCCCTTAGCATTTTGCAAGAAAATTTTCTCTAAAATTCATGTCTCTTTCACAGTTCCATAACTGGAGAACTGCAACAATCTTAAAATGGAAATATCCTTATAGAATAAACAAATTTTATTATTGAGGCGCTGATTAACTGCCTGCCAATCATTTATGTGATCACACGTTTTCTGCTATGCACATTCACTTATAGACAAATGGATGAATGTTATATATAAAAATAAAGAAATACGTGATATATTTAATGTTAGTCTAATTTTTTGAGCTATTCCTTAAATGGGCTGGTTTTCTAAGAATATTACTGCAAGCAATCTTAAAGTAAGAAAAATGCATTAAAAAGAATGATATTTTCAGGAGATTTTATAAAGCCTGATTAAATGTGAGTACCTAGTAGCATAAACTATTTTGTGCAGGAAGTTCTTATTTCACCTCCCACCAAACATTCTTTTCTTGGCTATCACTGTTCTTTTCTAACTCTTTCTAACAATACATATCTATGTTTCTTTCCTCTTCCTTTATGTTTCTGCCTACTATCTAGTATTCACCTTTTGGAATCCTGTCATCACTTTTCAGTTGCTCATATTTACTCTCCTTTACTTTTAAATATTGTTGCATTCTTTCTTTTTCAAGGTATTTTATAACTTTTGTATCTCAATATTCAGAAAAGCAAGATAATTAAGCAGAAAATAAACGTGATGGAAGCAGATAAGAAATTTACTTTGAGGATTAATGAAATGCCTATAACTAATGCTGTAGGAATGCAAATATAATAACTAATTTTGAATTCTATATTCAATTGTCTTTTTTTTTTTTTTTTCAATGTCCTCCTCTTTATTTATTTATTATTTTTTTTCCTAGCTCAAAAACAACAGTATTTGTCAATGGATTTTCCTATGACAACTAATATATTCTACTATTTTTTTAAAACGTTATTTTCTTAGAAGGTATTTTGAGGAGACATTCTTTAAAATAACTTCTAACTTCTTACAGTGTCCGGATGGCTCTTGCATATTGTGTGGCTTTTTTGACTTGATATCTCAAATGTTGAATCTTTTTGGACATGGCAAGATCTACGAAACACATTGTATTTCATTACAGGGTTTACACCGAAGTAAAACCTACCTGAAATATATGGGGTTTATATTCTACTGATTAAAGGTACTTATACATAAGAAAACTGTCCTTTATTTGATCATTGTTCCTGCTCTTTTCTTAAACTTTCAACCAGGAAGGATTTAACTTTTAACTTTCTGGATGTTGTTGAGTTTATAGACTAATAAATTGTGCTCCATTACTCCCTTCTACACAAACACCAAAATGAATACCGTTAGGAATAAGCAAAAAATGAAGTCTTCCTCATAAACTTCAAAACATCACAGAAATGTATTGTTTTCAGCAAACCTTCTTTACACCAAATGTTCAGATATTTACTAGGAGAATAATGATAATCTATTTTACTTTCACCTGTACCAAAAATGAAGGTCAAGGGTCTAAACTTTGATCCTCTGGCTTAAATTTGCAAAGTGCAAGATGTCTAGTAATTTACTTATGACTCAGCTGCAAATAACTTTTGGAATTTAATTGGGAATTAATTCTCCAACTTAGCAACTTCTGAAAATCTCAGAGGGTGTTTATGTTCATATTTTGTCATCTAAATATCCCTCACACACATTCTTAGAAGTCTGGACTCAAATTTTCTTTATATTTTTGGTGAATAATTTGTATTTAAATGGTTTGCTGAATATCGATTTTAGCAGTTGTTAAACTGCTTTTCTGAATTGGGGTCAACTTGAGACATTTTAGATATATGCTAAATTGAATGGGTTTATTCATGTAGCTTCTGTACTTAAAAAGCTGTAAAACTGCTGCTGCTGCCTATATGTAGGTCCAGAGAATGTATTTTATTTTATTTTATTTTTCCTGTGGATGTAAGTACCTTAAAAAAAATAAAAAATTACAGACATTTTTTAGCCTGATTTCAGTGTGAACATGCCTAGGTCCAAAGTCACTGAGCTCCCAGTAATAGTTCCTCAGTGAAACTTCCATTACTCAATCACTCAAACATACAAATTATCTCATGTTAAAGTGTTGTATCTGCATTGGTGTGCGTAACTATTTTTATTTTTTTTTTCCCCTTGGTATCATCTGAGCTATTCGTTATTTAATAACGTTTATAAGGTATTAATTGTTTGTAATAAATTTATTATTAAACTCTTCTTTATAAGTCTTTAACTACATTATATAATTATATTTATAACATATTTATGTATAATTATAAATATATTAATATATTATATATATTATATATTTTATGTATTATGTTATATTTTATGTATAATATATATAATTATATATTATATAATTATAAATATATAAATAATCATAAAATCCTAATATAATATAAGACTTTGTAAGTCTTTAACTACATTACTACATTAACATTTTCAGTAGCAGGAACACTATTTTGTGATATTGTACGTCACTTGCATCTTAGTATCATAATTACAGTATAACGTAGAAGGTTTGCCACTCAGGTGTTCATGTAACAAAAGCACTTTTGTCTGCGGTACAGAAGCTTAATTCTGTAGCTCATGTTGTTCTGTATTTAAAAGAAAAATAATCCAGAAGCTTCATGTTCTTACTGTCTCTTCTGAGTAACTGTTAGTCATACTGTTATTTAAGGTGATTAATTATTTTCCTGAAAAGGAACTATCTGTCTCTTTGGTCAACAGTAATAAATAGATAACAGTAATAAATAACAGTTAATGAAACATGTTGTTTTCTGTCTTTTTAGTGCTTGGTATACATGTAACTGAGGTTTTTAAGTCAGATAACAGAGTAAACAAAAAGAGCCCAAACCTCCCAAAGAAATCATAATAGTAGTATTAATGTTACACTTTCTAAATATTTCCAAACTACTGTGTTAACTTTCCCCATAGCATTTGGCATAAGGACTGAAACAGTCAGATCATGTTTGCTGGAATCTAAGTGTGATTGTGCATGGTATTGCTTATGCCAGCTTACCCTTTATCTAGCCCAGCAGCAGTGGCTTAGGTCCTTTTTTGTTTGTTTGTTTGTTTGTTTCTAGAAGAATGTGGGAAACATTTCTAATAATTTTTCAGTGTTCAAGTGCTATTTCTTGCTGCTAGGAAGGCTTTTAACATTTCTAATCACCAACTCCTCTAACTTGAGGTCAGAAATGGTAATTACATCTTTAACATATGGTAAGACATTTAAAGTGCAGTCTAAGACAGGCCTACTAACATTGCAAAATCAGTCCATGAGTACTACAGAAGCCCATGGAAATACCTCACATAATCTGTGTACAGTTCTATGTGCTTCTGTATGTTTCCAGCATAACTCTCCCTCTCAACAGCTGTCCTCTCCAATTCCACATGGTTTCCAGAACTTGCAAATACTCATGCTGCTTCCTTCCCAAGGCCCTGCGCTAGGGAAATCAAGCAGAAACAGTTACATTGAATGCTTTCTCTGAACTGAAGATAGAGAGAACTCTTTCAGGCAAGCAGACTCTCTCTCTCCCTCTCTTTTTTTTTTCTTTTTTTTTTTTTTTCCCATATCCTGAACTTATGTCAAAGTAAAACATGGGAAAACACCACAGAATTTCTCTATTTCCTCTCTACTTGTTTACTGTGGATTCCTTGAGAAGTAAATCGACATGTGCATGTCATCCGGTGCTTTAATTTCAGTGCAAATACAATTTTGTGCAGTGCTGAGACTGGGAGAAGAAACTTCCTCTTGGATTTTCAGTAAGCAGAAAGACCAAAAAGACCACTGCCTGAAATTTTGATTCCAAAGCACCATGTGAGAAGAGTAACTTTAGTACGCATTAACAATACTTCTGTGGATTATTGGAAGAACACAACAGGTACTTACCTAGCATTTTTAATATTAACCTTAAATTAAATCCTATTGTCTCCATTTCCTTTACTTTTTCAGGCCAGGAGTTTGCAAGTGAAGAATTTATGTTTTGCTATGATTCGCCCACTGACTTGTGATTGTTGACATTACTGTTAATTTTATGCATAAAACTTACACCATATTTAGTAATGAGTTCTCAATGAACTTCCTATTTACATAATATTTGATTAATTGCAATTGTTTTACTGAAGGGCTATACGTGTCGAACTCGAACTTTTTTATTGTGTGTGCCTCTGTGTCTTCTAATATTTTTATTATGTGGCCAATGTAAATGAAATGGAAATTAGAAGTGAGAATAAAATACCCACAAAAAAAAGTGTTCACCTTAAGCTCCCCTCCATTCAGCTGTCCTTGTACTTACCTTCTGGAAATATGCCGTGAGTTTTTATGAATTTTAGTGAAAATGTTTTCTTAACAGAAAACCACTTGGAGAAGCCACACACAGTGATGATTCAGACACGGGCTTTAACTCATTCTAAACCTGTTGTGTCCTGCAAGGAATGGCCTGCCTTTTCTCTCCCTGGTCTCCACCTCTCTTCCTTTCCATAGCAATAGTATGAGCAGCACTGAGTGTGTCTGCTCAGTCACAGATGCAATCTGACTGGACATATTGTTGTTATGTGTATTTTATTTTATTTTATTTTATTTTATTTTATTAGTTTACTTTTTTTTTTTTTTTTTTTTCTCAGGGGGAAGTAAGGGGATCTTTCATCAGCAGCATAAATTTAGGCCAGCACAAGCTGTTTTCTTATATTAAATATTCTTATAGGCAAAAAGGAACATGCTGTATATGTAGAGTTAAACATTTAGTGTTTTTTTAATTATGTTTTGCAGTTTAACAAAATATACAGGAACTTTATTGTCATTAGTTTAGTTCCAATAATTGCAACAGTCACATAATTTCAGAGGCTTCACTGTCTTACCCACTGTATCTACCGCTTCCCTCTGATTTTGAGCTAACTCTTTTTGGGTCCAAAGGTCTACACTGTCTGTCCTTGTCAAGCAGAAAGCTGGGGCTGATACAAGTCACCAGCCTTCCAGGCTCTCCAGCAAGAGTTCATTGCTTGTGGTGGCACTCTGGTTATTTTTATACTTCCTCATAGCAAAGTCTACTTAATTTTAATTAGTTCCCAGCTAAAACTTTAGAGCTTTCTCCATCCCTTACTAACAGAACAGGCTACTGGTTGTTACACAGTGACTCAACTGTTTGCTAGATTTTAACTATATATGATATCCACAGAGTAAAGCTAAAAAAGGTTAAGCACTTGACTTGATGCTTAGATAAGTGTTATCACAGACAACGTGAACTCATGCCAGGAAAAACTCAGATAAGTCCTGAGAATCTGCACTGTCGGGTTAATACAAATTCTGTGGACTTTTAATATTAACAGCTAGAATCTTATTTATCAGGATAGAAAGCTGATATTGAAATCACACCCTAAATCCAAGATAACACTAAAGAGTGTTAACACTGTATCCTTAGAGGAAAGAAAAAATTATTCTGAAATGCACACACCTACACAACATTCTAGATAATAGTTAATTAGGAGAAATTGAGCAGTTTATCCTGTCACAGCTAACCCATAATATTGCTTTGAATATTTTCAATCAAAAATGCATAAAACAGAATTAGTCATTAGTAAACAAACAAAAACACATCAGAAGAAATAGCATGCTGTAGTAGGCAGCACGCTAAATAGGATGCCATTAGATTTTCTTAGATGGCTTAGAAGCCATCTAAGAAAAAAATGTGTTTTGAAGATAATGGATGAATTAGAAGTGAAAGAGATTTTTATATTTCTTATTGCAGTTACAAGCAAAGTTTATTAATTTTATTATGATCAAGATAAGTCATTGCCATCTTTAGCTCTGGAGAAACCTATTACCTATCACCTATTACCATCTTTGCACCTATTCTTGCAGAAATAAGTAGTCTGCCTGGAGAAGACTTTTCAACATTTAGGGCTTCAACTGAGAAGCCAATACATTATTATTCATGACAAAATATTTTTTGTGTGTGTACGTATATATTTTTGTGTGTACATATTTCCCTCCTAAGAGACATGGAAAGCTGTCTGGACATGGTCTTGGGCAAATTGCTCTAGGTGACTCTGCTTGAGCAGGGGGCTGGACCAGATGAACTCCAGAGGTTCCTATCAACCTCAACCATTCTGCAATTCTGTGAACACTATTATGCCAAAAAATCAAAGTAACACTTTTTGTCTCAAACACTAGTTCCATTTGAGGTCATCAATATCATTAAGCTACGTCGTGAGGCTGGTGTTATAACAAACAGAATTGCATGTTACTGCATTATAGCATTCCACCAAGGACTAGGAGTGAAGAAGATGGTCTGAATGAGGTGAGCATTGGGAAGACTAAATAAATGTGTCAGAGACTGAAATTATTGTTTTATAGTTGCCAATATCTGTGTTTATTAGAATGCATAGCCATCTGATTTATTATTTGCTTATATACATGATTTATGCAGTAGTCCCATTTTCCTGAAGATGTTCACTTGTGTTTTCCAGCAACAAGCTTCTTTGTCCACCTGAAAACTTTTTAAAGCACTGATCTTCAGGCTTATGTCTAAAGTCATTGGTCATTATCTATTTATCTAGCAATGGCAACACGTGCTAAACATTCTAACGACCAGATGAGATAACCAAAATTCTAATACTTTACAAGAATTTTTAATGTCTGAAAATTCCCTACTTTGGATAAATGAAATCTTCTTTCAATTTCAATTAAGTGAGGTTGGAGAAATATTGAGGGTGGGATCAAGAGAAATGTTGAGTATACACATTACATTTGCAGCAACTTCCATGACACTTTTTATCATGACTTAAACTTCCAGACATTAATAAAATCTATTCATTTAGAATCTATCTCTTCTGAATATGATCTCTATAGACTAAGATTTATGGCATTTAATATATTTTAAAGTTATCCCATAAAAGTAATCCATCTTTCTAAAAAAAAATATTTATATAAAAATTAAAGGATGATAAAAACTTTGCTATATTTTAAGTCCAGAGTCCTCTCTGCCTCGTTTTACAAAATCAGTCTATTTCTGTGGACAAAAACAAACAATCTCAGGGGAATCTCTGAAATATATTTTTAATAAAAACATTAGCAAAAGAGAAAGAGAATTCAAGCAGTAATCAAATAACAACTACATAGTCATTAATAGAGTAGCTAGTTGTGAAAACTGAATCTTTGCTTAACCAGGACCTTTAAAATCTACTAGACTGTTCAAAACATTAAACAGATATTTTTATGAGACATAAGCTTACTGTCAGCATGTCACCTTAATTTCTGTGATGCAGGAATACAAGTAATTTTGTTACATGTTGTATGCTTTTTGAGCAAGGAAGAAGAGGAATTCTGATGAAGCAAACTGCAACTATGGCAACATCTCTGCCTGTTTAGAGCATCATAAGGTTCTTAAGAAACTTAACATAGCCAGGAAAGTACCAAAACATGTCATGGGATCTCTTGAGTGTCAAGCAACCATGCACTGGCAAGGTAATCTCTTTCACATAAGCCTCATTTGTAGCTTCCACATCTGAGTTCCCGAAACCCATTCGACAGCAATTTGACATCCTCAACATTCATATTCAATATTTGAGCACATGGGGTTAATAACGTCAGTGTTAATCCCTGTAATCTGTGGTCCTCTTTGATTTAGGTGCTAAATTTATCCCTATGTTCCTTGGAAATTAGCCACCCTTCCGTTAATTAGAAATTCATTCCAAATATCGACCAGTAGGAGGCAGCAAGTGCCCGCAGACCCTGAAAGACCCGACGTTTTCTACGGACGGTAGATTTGAATTAGAGTTGCAAAGTTCCTTCCACCACGTGAAGGTCTTCTAAACTCTCTTGTTTCTAGGTGGAAATGCTTCTGATGTCTTTTGGAAAAGGCTTTAATTCTATTCTGTCAAAGCCCTTAAGGAAGAGCGGAGTTGCTTTGGACATTTGAAGTCACCTTTTTCTAGAAAAGGGAACAGGTGGGATGCTTCCTCCTGCATTGTGAGAGCTCTCAGATTTTATTTGTCTCTCATTCTCCCTCTCTTTTTTTTTTTTTTTTTATTTTTTTTTTTTCCCTGTCAATTCTCCATGCTCTAAGATGACAAAACAGAAGACTGGGCTGAAGGCAGTCACCTGTTAAATACTTCACTTCCATTGAAAAGTCACAGTAGGCTGCCAGCATGATTTCCCTTCCATATCAGAAGCTGCAGTGTAGGAGCACAGAACGAGAAGTGAAGAGAGCAGAAAGCTGCCAGACCTCTAGCTTTCTGTGCACTGGTGGAATAAAACCAAATCTCTTCTGATCATCTAAGTAAGCTTGTAATATCTCTAGATTGGAACTTGATAGTGTAATTTAAGCTTGAGATGGTTTGGTTAACAGGTACATACAGGAGAAACTTTATTCATTCTCTGACTAGTGACCTAGTGCTGTTCTCAGCCTCTAGGTAAAGCAAATTGATAAGTACAAGGCAAAGCAACATGACTGTACATAACTGTTTAAAGCCTTTCCTCGTTCTATTAGTCTCAGAAATTATTTCTGGATAATGCAAATATAAAAACATCATTATTATTTTTTTTCTTCTAGGGAATACCCCAAAAATATTGAGTAAGTAGTGGCCTGGCAATACAATGACAATAAAAATACATCTTGATTTCTTAAGCTGACAAGGTCACCATTTTCCTGTTATCTCATTTCCCAAGATTTTTCTAGCTCAGAAAAGGCTTTAAATTAAAGGTTTTTATCTAAAGACATGTGTTGCTCATTAGCTCTGCTACAGGCACACCTGTGCTGTTCTACAGTTTTTAACATGTCCTTGCTCAGACCAGCCCCTTGAAAAGTACTATATTTGCTATTGCTGGGATGGTTGAAGGCTTTCTCTGCTGTTATTGGTATTTCACAGCTTTGGTTAAGAAAACTAGTTGGAAGGAGGGTAGTTTAAGGAGGCTAAAGGGGTCTGACTTGGTGAGTAAAAGAAAAGGTCTGTTGAACTAAAAGTTAGGGAAAATGATTTGTTTGTGACTAAGTTAATGTTCAAGAACAGCTGTTCTTTTTAAATAGTCATTTTCTATGAAACTTTATAGAAACTTACTACTAGGAGTAATTTATCTTTTCTTAAATTGCCTGGATTGTAGAGAGTAGATTAAATATTTCTGCATTTTTTAGCTGGCGTTTTTGGCTTGAAATAGAGTTGTGGTGGTTTTACTCAGGTGGGCAGCCGAGCTCCACCACAACCGCTCTCTCACTCCCCCTCTCCTCAAAGAGGAAGGGGGAGAAAATACAACACAGAGAGCTTGAGGTTTGAGATGAGAAAGGTTTAATCAAAGGGAAAGAGAATGGGGAGGAAAAACAGAAACAAAAGAAACAATCAGTCCGCGCGGAAGCACAGAGAGAGAAAAAATTATTCTCTACTTCCCATCAGCGAGTGGTGTTTGGCCACGTCCTGGGAAGCAGGGCCTCAAACGCGTCATGGTTGTTCAGGAGGAACAGCCCCTTCCCCCATGAGAGCCCCCCCTTTTATTGCTGAGTGTGACATCAGGTGTTATGGAATATCCCTTTGGTTGGTTTAGGTCAGCTGCCCCAGCAATGTCCCCTCCCCATCACTTGCCCACCCCCAGCCTGCTGGCTCCTGGGGGCTTGGAAGGAGTCCTGATGCTGTGCCAGCACTACGCAGCAATAGACACAACGCTGGAGTGATATCAGTGCTGTTCCATCTACGAGTGCAGAGCACAGCACTGTGTGGGCTGCTGCAGGGAAAAGGTGACTCCAGCTCAGACAGACCCAACACAAGAGTTGCCTAATAATTTAGGCTTGGCTATGATCTGTTTATTCATGCTTTAAAAGCAGGTAGGTGTATTCATCTCTTCTGTCTTCAGTTTTCAAGTGTGAAGCCTGGGTATCCATGCTATACAGTCAACAGGTAAGCAGTTCTAGATTTATCATGTCCTGAGGAAGATGCTTGAGTCTGGCAGTTCTTGACTATGTGAAATCTAGATGATTAATGGGAGTGATACACATTACTTACTGACAATGAAGTCTGATGAACCTGGTATAAGGCAGCTATGTCACCTAGCACTAAAAAACTGAAATTAGCTGTAACAGGAAGCAAGAGGAGAAATACTGCTTGTAGCTGGTGAAAGAATCAAGTGGATGACATCTTGGTCTTGTTCCTATTCAATGAGGTAGTATTGTGCTTGATTTTACTCCCCTCCTTTCAGACATGGTTCCTTTTAGAGAAATTTGGGAAGGAGGGAGAAGGAAGGATATTTTTATATAGAACTGTCTTTGGCTATTCTTGTGGAAGAATAAAATATCTTCTTTAATAATATCAGTAAATGGAAGTTTCATGTTTTAGCTTTGCCTGCTGTTCAGCATCCGTGCTTAGTTTGTTCTGAATTATCATTATGCTATATTTGTCTACCATTTTGTATGAACCCTCTTTTTGTGGGACCAAGAGGGAAACACTTCAAATTAATGAAGTTCACTTTCTTTCTTGAAACACTTACAGAATATTTAAAAGTGAATTTTCTGAGACATTTAGGAAAAAATTATCAGCAGCAAAACTTGCTATCAGGATGGAACTCTTAGTGCATGCAGGGTCTGTGGAAATAAGTGGCCAGTACAGTTTAGGATGGGAATAATAAAAACAGTGCTTCCAGTGAGAGGCTCTGCCATAAGGTCCGATATTAATCATTTAAGAACCCAAAGCGAAGATGTCTATAAGAATCAGACATGATCATTTTCAGTGCAGTTACTTTAGTATGCAGGAAGTCTGTTGAAGTAAAAAAGCTGGTCTTCATGTAATGGCAGGGTAGTTGCAAGGGCTGGAAGTAAAACTGTTCAAAGAAACTGTAAGGAGGGCCAAGGGGGCAGTGTCCTCTACAGTTATGAGTATTTAACTGAGATTATTTACTGTAAAACATCTGGTTCTAAATGTCTGAAATCCTACGTATCTTACTTTTCCTCAGTTCCATGTCTGTAGGAGGACATGAATAATTTTGCTTTGATCAAGTTTTCATAGTCATTGTTATTCTTTGTGAAGCACTTGGATGTTGGAATAATGAGAGCTATAGAAAAACCTACTAAGCAAATTAATAATTCTGTCTTCATAGCAGAGCCTGAACAGGAGATAATAAATAAATTTTGAGGTCATTCACTATCCTTTCTGAGTTTCTCATTTAAGCAAGGATCTTGTGGAAAATAATTTCATGATTTAAAATAGTCATAATACAGGTAGAGAAAGGAACCAAATTAGGATTGAAAGCTGTCTGACATTTCTGAAGTTCTGAACACCTCTTTTATGATCCTAATGTCCCATATGAGTATGTGTGTTTGTTATCGTATTATCAATATGATAATTGATTTCTGCATTTCTCTAATGTGCTGCTGTGGGAAAATAGAATTCCCAAAAAATGTGTTAAAAAGAGTTGGGGCCGAGTGGGGGGTGAGGAGGAGGAACACACAGCACATGACCTAAGATGCAGATCTGTTTACATTAACTAATTTTGGCAAAAATATACCCTCTTCACTACAGTTTCATATCGCCCTGTTACACAGCTCTTGAATCTGAAAGCAGTCAAGAGAGCATAGTTTGACAGAGTGAAACAATGCTGTGACAACAACAAGATCAGGAGCCTTTGTTCAAACTCATGGAAAGTGACTGATTGATAGGTAACATGGGTAATCTGCTGCTGGGAGCTCTCTCACATCTGTTTGTGGCAACAAAAACACAGCTGTTCAGCTCCGGCTAGGGTAGTGGCTCCTTGGCAAGGCTTTTTTTTTTTTTTTTTTTTTTTTTGGTAATGCTGTATCAGCCTTTGAAGTATTTAAGATAGAATATTAAATTCACACTGAAATGCACATATATTCAAATCTTTCTCTTAGCAAATGCTCTCATAAACATGCATATTGGTTTCTGTAACTGACCTTATTATAGGAAATACATGGAACCAAAATTTGACTGGAGACCTTTGCTCTACCTCTGTAGTTCCATGCAAATAGTTGCTTTGGGTTCTACGTGTTATTACTATCCTTAATCTAATTATAACTCACAGATACATTGTTTTCAGATATGTAGAAACAGAACAGAAGAACAAAGAGTTATTCAAAATAAGTGCTTCCATTTCTTCTATTTTTTTTTCTCAGCGTGTTGGTTTTGTACCTGTTTACCCTCCTTGTTACTTTGAAAACTTCAAGAACAACTTGTACAATGGTTCAACTTGGTGACATTCAGCCTGCACGTCTTCATACAGAGGATTCAATACAAGAAACAAGCTGTGTTGGAAAGTATGAGACAGCTCTGTGCCACAGCACGGCTTTGGATAACTTTGCAGGTAGGATAGGTGTGGATCTTTGTGTTCTGCCAAGACTGCCACCAGGTACTGTGTCTTGCAGAGATGGTGTTATAGGTCAGGCAACTTGGCTGAATTATATTTTTAAAGGGTGTGATGTCATGAGCAGCAACATCAAAGGTACCTGTGGTGCTCAAGTTCCAGCTGCTCATAGATCTGGTGGTCATCCATTAATGGAGCACAGATGATTTATGAGTGGAAGTGTAGGGACCTGGCAAACACTGTTCTTGAGCCTTCTTCTATGCCTATAGTCTATCTACTGGTGTTGCATTGGGAATGAACATGGAAAAACAATATGAAGAATTGTATAATTTATGTAATTTGTATAATCCAAATAGGTAGGAGATGAGAGGGTTTGAATTAAAAAATGTGTTACTAAGGTGGATCTAATTGTGAACCTTCATCCGCTCTTCCCTTTATGCAAATGTTACTTTTCTGTACATACTGCTGGAGGCTCCCAAGTATCCAGTCTCTGTCCTGTTCCCTGGCATTCAGTTCACCTAGCCTTGGTTCCCAATGAGGAGTTTTCAGTAATGCCTTTAGATTAAATGTATAATTCTTCTGCAGTAACTACACACCTGAAAATGTTACTGAGACTATAAAATGAAATATTAGAGCAATATGAAGAGAGAGACATATTTTATTTCAATGTATCATTTAATTGGGTATTTGTCCAGACGTGATTTATCAGGGAAACTAGAATGTTTCAAGTAGCTTAAGTGTTATTTCCTGTTTTATTCTTTGGGCAGGGGAATAAAATGAATTTGGGAAACTAACTGGTCGCTAAATCTCTTGCTTTTGCTTCTTGAAGTACCTAATCATTTCTCATCTGCCCTTTCAAAAATACATCTGATGCTCACTTTAACTATTATTCTGCTTCCTGCAGCTGTCTAAAATGGCAAATCATCTTTTCTTGTTAATTTTCATGTATGCCTCCCACAAAATGGAATCATGTGATGTCTGCGAAATCTTTTTGTCTTTATAAAGAGTTTTTCTGTGTCTTCAACTGTTCCAACTAACTGTATTCTAAATTTCTGAAACTGTTGACATTAGTAGTGCGACAGACTCCAAAGGCTATTATAGGCAGGCAGGTTGGTGTTTCTTCTTCTTCATAGAATCATAGAATGGTATGGGTTGGAAGGGACCTTAAGGCTTAAGGATCAACATTCCAACCTCCCTGCTGTGTTCAGTGATGCCTCCCACTAGACCAGGTTGCTCAAGACTCCATCCAACCTGGCCTTGAACACTTCTAGGGATGGGGTATCACAACTTGTCAGGGAGACCTGTTCCAGTACCTTACCAAGCTCATAGTAAAGATTTTCTTCCTAATGTGTAATCTTAATCTACCTTCTTAATTTAAAGCCATTACCCCTTCTCCTGTCATTACATTCCCTGACAAAAATGTCCCTCTCCAGGCCCCCCTTAGGTAATGGAAAGCTGCTATAAGGTCTCCCTGGAGCCTTCTCTTCTTCAGGCTGAACAACTCCACCTCCCTCAGCCTCTC
Source organism: Anas acuta (assembly GCF_963932015.1). Lineage (NCBI taxonomy): Eukaryota > Metazoa > Chordata > Aves > Anseriformes > Anatidae > Anas > Anas acuta. Next base: position 77,378,006 of record NC_088980.1, read on the forward strand.
TTCATGGGGGGGGGGGGGGGGGGGGGGAGGGGGGTTGTAGGGGGTAGGGCATCAACCAGCACCCCAAGTTGTCCTTTTCCTTGGGCTTGCTCTCAATCCATTCTATACTCTGCCTATGTTCATGTTTGGGATTGCCCTGACATACATGCAGGACCTTACACTTGGCCTTGATGAGCTTCATGCAGTTTAAACAGGCCCTCCACTGAAGCCTGTCAGGTCCCTCTGTATGGCATCCCTTCCCTCCTGTATGTCAACTCCACCACATGATTTGATGTTGTCAGAAAACTTGCTGAGGGTGCACTTGATCCCATTGTCCATGTCACTGACAAAGATGTTAAATGATGCTGGTCCCAATACCAACCCCTAAGAAGCATCACTAGTCACTGGTCTCCACTTGGACACTGAGCCATTAACCACAACTCTTTTCCACTGATGGATCTATCTGTCAGATCAATGTCTCTCCAGTTTATAGACAAGGATGTCGTGTGGAACATTGTTAAATGGTTTACACAAGTCCAGTCTTCAAAACCACAAGTAAATTTCAAGACACAGGCTGAGACTTATTCAGAAGACTGATTTTCAGATGGGACTTCTTGTGCATCCACCGAAAATTCAAGCAATATCAGCTCAACACCAGCTCATTTTAAAATAGTTTTTGTAAAGCAAGAATATGTAAAATCTTCAAATGATATGTGCCCAGTTTCGGACATTTGGTGTATACATAGCTTAAAGTGACCAGATAACAGTCATTTAATGGGTTGTGGATTTTTAATTTTATTTGCTTTAAAAGAAATAGAGACAAAGAGCCATAAAGCTGTGTACCTAGCTGAAGGAGGAAAAGACTGGCATGGGAGCATTGTGAGTACATTCATTCTGCATGTTTATACTGCTGTTGAGAGAAATGGGACTTTGAGTATGTGTCTGTAAATAAATGAATTACTCTGAGAATAATTCTGTTATTTTTTTTCCACAATTTCCAATCCACGTGGAACCAGCCCAAAAGCCTAACATTTTCACAGCAAAGGGTAATTACTAGAAATAAACAGTTTGCAAAAGAACAGTAAAGTTGCTAAGCCAAGCAGTAAAAGGGCAGGAAATTCTAAAAAATGATGTTGCATTATGCAAATAACCATAATTCTCTCCTGTTATATGTATACATTATGGTACAATCTATAATAATATCAGATCTAGTGTTTTGTTCTTTTTATTTTTCTGTTGGATAGATTTTTATTTTCTGCACAGATGTGCAGAGATGCTAAAAACTATCAGCTGCACACTTGAACAGACTTTTTTCTAAAGGAGTGAAAAAAGTTGCACCCATTTTCATTCTTAAACATGACTGACTGATTTTTGGCTTAGGCTTCCTAAAATACCTTGTCTGAGGCACATTGCCAACATAGAAAACCACCAGAAGAATGGAAACTAGCACAGTTAAAAGGCAACTGAAACCATATATGAGTGTTGTCTAGTGGACCTTGTTATGACACAAATAACATACTATCTATATTTACTGGAGAAAGAAATGTAGATGCTGGCCCCACAATGAAACCAATTGTGGAAGCCAAAAGTAACACAGTAAGTAGTTTCAAATCAGATTAAAACAACCAGTAATAAGAAGCAGATTATTCTAGTGAAGATTTTAAGTGATATTTCATATCTAGTTTCATTAATCTAGCAATTTGTCTGTAGATAAGATTATCCTAATCATGGGTGTATACAGAATTCCTGGTTTCTTCTTCAGGTGTTCTGCTATAAGAAGCTGCACTGCTTTTCTTTAGTTACATGCAGTTTTCTAAACTTCAATTCAAATCAATAGCAGTTTCAGCTCAAATATCCTTCCTGGACATCCAAATGAGATTAGTGAAGCATGGTGTTTTATATGAAAACAACCAAGCACTGAAATATGGAAATGAAATAAGATGCTACAAAATCCTGTAGCAAAGAAATGACCTACTATTATTTCTTGATTAAGAGTTCCCTACCTTTTGGGGATTATTGAATATACTTAGAGCTGAGGAAGAACATAATCTTAATATGATTTCAAATACAAACTTTAATTCTAAATATACTATGTAATCAATCATTGTTTGCACTTGCATACATGAGAGAAAGAGGAAAGCTTGGAACCTGTAGTGTCAGCTGCTGCTTGCTGGTTAGCAAAGGAGGATATCTAGCATAAGTTGTATCCGTTTTTCCTAGCCAAAGCCTTTTTCCTTTCCTAGAGCACTGAAGATCCTAGCATCTTCAAAGCTTTTCCCTTGTCAGTGGTGTGAATATCCATTATGTCAACATAACTAATTTTTTGGAACAGCTTTTGTAAGATTTAACTTTGAGTCTGCCTCTGTTAGTTTTGAATCATTCCTCTGTTTTTTGTTTTTTGTTTTGTTTTGTTTTTCATTTATGCACCCACTTGAATTTTTCCTTCTGTTAGGAAAATAGTTCTTTTTCTTCCTATTATTATTCCCCAAATCCAAAGGTAAAATGATATACTGTTCTGTATATTAAGATGATATTTACATTTTTTTTCTTTTTCATTTGCTCTTTCTCTGCTCAATAAAATTTGACTTTGAATACCAATCTCATATTCCAAAATGGATGCCTGTTATACCAGATTTCAAACAAAAACCACAGGAGACTTTGGCTCTACAGGAGTCATTGAAGAAACTGATTAAATTGTGGAGGACACTTGTGTTTGCTTGGTTGGTTTGAAAAGTTTTTGCAGGATCCTTCAGTTATTTTAAGAGCTGTTGTACTGGGTCTGGCTGGAATGTTAACTTTCCCGGCAGCATCCTGAGGTTGGGTTGAAGACCATCTTTAAAGGATGAAACTTAAAATAATCAGAACTCATGTTTATGGAAGTTACTTTGATACCAGGATATTACTCATGCTTCAGCAATGGAAGAGATTAGACATGGATAACCTTTTGGATATGCTGTATAGGCTGGACTTCACTTTTAGTTTTGCTGATGTTTAATTTTCAGTTCCTGAGCATTTTGGTGCCAGGGACTTGGGTTAGGCAATGGCTACTGCTTTAGTGGAGATTGATTTGACTCACAGGAATACCCTCTCTGCTGTTTTATTTTCCTATTGGTTAGCTACTATTAAAGTTAACTAGGTAAGAATAGAAAACCAATAGGAAAACCCAGCTAGAAGTCAATTTTTCTTTGTCAGCTCAAATTCCTCTGGTTACTGATTCAGACAGCAATTGTATGTCCCATACTCACTGGTATTTTTCCTTTGCCTGCAATTTTTCCTTTGCCCTGCAAAGAGGCAGTAGCAAATTAATTGATTTCCCGCTTGTGTCCCAGGCTTTACTACTGAATTTAGAAGGAAAATATATTAGAGAGGATAGAGGGAAGGTTGGCTGTTTGCGTTTTTTGGTTGTTTTGGTTTATTTTTTGTTATAAGTTTGATTTAATTGCAGGTTTAATTGCTCCTATTAGGTATTTCACTTTCAAATATGCATATAGCATCTTTATTCAACTGAAGAGGGCAAAATGGGGAATGGTAGATATTCTTTAGTTATTACTAAATATTCAAGGATAGGTCACTTGATAGCTGATAATGAAGTTTTAATCACAGTTGTATGTAAGATTAAGATAAAATAATAAGCAGTAACATAAAATATATTGTGATTTTTTTTTTATATATATAATTACATCTTTGCAAGAATTTACTTAGGATGTAGTGTCCTGACAAAAACATGAGTTGGTTGGATTTGTTTGCATACATGATCAAAATGGGAACAATGCTGTTGTATTTTATATCACTAGAATATGGCTTAGAGCATCAGAACGTGTTATGGCTTAATGAGAATGTAATGTCAGCTGGTCAGAAAGGGAACAAAAAGTCTTGACTTGGGGGATTTTTGCCTTCCAGCTGTGTGCCTGATGAAGGCACAAAATCAAAAATAAAATAAAATAAAATAAATAAATAAAAGTAGTAGATGCTTGTCCTTCTTAACTGACCCACATCTTGTGTTCTATTTCCTCTCTTCCTTGTTGAAATAAGACCTTCAATTTTAGAATAAGCCCTCTCCTAAAAAGGCATCCAGTAGGAACATATGGATCACTGACAAATTCCATATTTGTAAGTATGGAATATTATATTTACAAGCATAGTATTATAATGTTATACATCATTATTTAGTAATAAAATATAGTATTATACTATAATATATTATAGTAAATAATATAAGTGGCTTCCTGTTTAGAAGAGCAGTTTTCTACAAAACTACAAAAGCAGTTTTCTCCAAGCTCTGTCATTCATTTAGTCTTTAATTCTCCAGGTAAAATTTGAAAATGCAGAGCAGCTATTGTTCTATTCTGCTTCAAAAGGTTCCCTTCAGACTCATTTCCATATTAGAAATATGTTTATCAAAGGAGGTAATGCAGTTTGTGAGATACTGTGAACTTAAACATTTAGGATTTTATAAAGAGCTAATGTTACAGACAATATCTATAGGGATGTCTTAATTAAACCATATCATTTATCCTTTACATTACAAAACCTATTTCTTTGTCCTTCTCACAAAGAAGGAAAATGAATGCATAGGAGAAGTGTGCTAATTATACTGTAACTGAAAGAATTAATTTAAGGACAAGATGAGTATGTTGACTGGTATCTTTCAATCTTTCTGCCAATAGCGTAACAGATTTCTGTAACCATGCTGTCATTTTTTCCCTGTTTCTATTTAAAATAAATAAGTAAATGAAGTAAAAGATGGAATTTACAATTGCGGTTTGATGTCTTTAACATTCACGTCATAGCAACTGCTGCTCTGTTTGATTTAGCAGTTTTCACTTCCAGTGGAAAAAATGGTGGGAGACATGACCTCACTTAGAATGGAAAGGAATAGCAGAGAAACAGTCAAAGTGAGAAGAATAACGCAAGTTGCAGCAAGCTACAACAACCTTGTACAGGGGAAAAAACAAAGTGGTAAATACAAAATATAGAAAGAAGATAAAGGTGGTTTTACAATGGTTTCTGGATACCGGCAACTGAGAAAATCAGGAGTGAGTAGTGCTCAGGAAATGAGGCCACAATGAATGGGGCAAAGACAAGGACTGTAATGGAGAGGGCTTTCACTTCACCGTTCTTTTCCACACTGGCTTTTTTGATACCTTGTATGCAGGAAAAAATGTTGGGAAAGGGTAGCAAATAATAATTAAAAAAAAAAAAAAAAAAAAAAGGAACATGGGGAAAAAAAATAGATTGCTTGCATGAGTTTATTTTGTGTATTTTGTGCAGAAGGTTTCTGGTTTAATTTCTGCTATAGTGCTCCATTTTTAGAGGGGCAAATTGTCTTAGGGCTTCTGAGTGCAGATGCTATGTAGGTTATTCCTGATATTCTGCAGTTGTGTGTCTAACAGTTATGCAAAGTCCTGATAAGCATCTTTCCATTAAAATCTATTTACTAAAGCAAAATTTAGTGTCAATTCCTTTTATTAAGTCAGGATGCAATGGAAATCTGCAGGTCTTTTAGAGTAAAACCAACAAAACAACAACAACAATAACAAAAGAGATATTGTAATCAATCCTGTTTTCATATTGATTCTTTCTTGAAGTTTTAGAGCACTAAGGCTATTCAAATTGTCTTGCTTTCCAGAAATGGCTGGTCACAAGTAGAGATCATGAAACTTGTAGAATCTATCATCATTCAATATTACTAGCTCATAAAAGAGGGCGTTTGTAGTAATATACATATGTATAAGTAACTGTGTACTCCTTGGCTATTTAAAATTATTAGTTTTATGTTTGCCGTGTGTTCTTATTGATTCATCTGCAATTTGGCTTTTCACTCGTGTAAGCAGTGACAAATATAAAATGATCAATACTTTTTAAAAATATACCTCTTTTTAAAGATATTTTCTCAAAATAAACCCTGACAATTTTTTATTAATTTTCTGTAATGATTTTAGGTAAGTTAATAGAAGCACTACTGAATCTGCTGGTTTGCTAAAAGCTTATGCTTAGCACTGAAGCCAGGCTTTTGGTTCAGAAAAGTTTTAACAAATTTGCTTCAAACAATTTTTATGTTTTCTGTGTGGGTTTCTTTTCTTTTTTTTTTAAGTCACCAAAGCAATGACATTTGAGAATGGAGAATAGAAGAAAAGAGTGGAGAGTACACTTGTTCCAAACTCATCAATTGGCTTTGAAATGTGTAATATTAATTAATTCGCCTCTATCTCCCCACTGTACTTCTATTTTAGCCAGCTCCCTCACAAGCTTTCTATAGAAAATTAGAACAGACTTCATCATTTCTGCCCCAAACTTGATAAACTTTGTTCCAGGCTACTGAAGTATTCTACTTAAAACTACCTTTTGGAAATAATAGGCTAACTTAATCCATGGAGTTCTGGAGGCTAAAAACTATTTGTCTTTTTTGCTGAAAGAAAGCTGCAGGGCCCGACTTGTACTAATTACTGGATTTTCTGTAGGCATGTCTGCATGGTCAAATCACTACCTCACTGTACTGTTAAGCCAGTAAGTCTAGGCTGTGTTGAATTTCATTCTCCTGAAGAGCCTAAAAACTGAGAAAATTCTGTCCTCTTTAATGTATTTTTTTTCTTCATTCTGTATGGTATGCTATATAAAATGTTGGACTGAGATTGACATGGATTCTTGGGTGCAATAAGGAACATCTGAGCTTGACTAGCGTCTTGAATGCTCTCTCTGCTATAATTTGCAGCTAGTCCTTTCCCATAAAAAACATTGCTACAGATGTTTTCAATGAATTGTAAGTAAATGGTTGTTGTAGTAGTAGACAAGCATTCACCCAGTCAGATACAACTGATGGATGACTGAACAAGCTGTTTCTTATTGCTACTGTGTTGTCAATTGCCATTTCCAGCTGAGATGTTTTTTGTGGCTGCTTGATAATATGCACACTAAAGCAACAGGTAAGGATGCTCACAAGCTAAAGCCCTGTGTCAGGCCCAGAAAAAAAAAAAAAAAAAAAAAAAAAAAAAAAAAAAAAAGTTGTAGTGTGATAGTGTTGTTCTGTGTGATCTGATTACTGAAATAGCTAGACCTGCTCCAGATAACCTGTTGTGTGAATGTATACCCAAGCTGGTATTTGCTAATAACCAGGACTTTTGAGTTGACTTAAGTGTTTTTCTCCAATGCATTTTAATACATGTGAACATCATGAGTTACATGTGAACATGTGAACATGTGAACATGTGAACTCCATGTGAACATCATGAGTTACAGGATGTTATGGTTATCTCAGTCAGCAGTCCAAAAGAGTGGATTCAGTCCTCCTAAGTATTCAATACAAGGTGAGGGGGGATACTCAAGTCTTTATGTAAAATTTCATAGAATCATAGAATATCCTGAGTTGGAAGGGACCCACAATGATCATCAAGTCCAACTCCTGGCTCCACACAGGTCCATCCAAAAATTCAGACCATATGACTAAGTGCACAGTCCAAACGCTTCTTGAATTCTGACAGGCTTGGTGTCATGACTACATCCCCAGGGAGCCTGTTCCAGTGAGCAACAATCCTCTGGGTGAAGAACCTCTTCCTGATATCCAGCCTGAACCTCCCCTGCCTCACCTTGACACCATTCCCTAGGGTCACATTGCTGGTCACTAAAGAGAATAAACGGGTCGGCACCTGCCCCTTCACTCCCCCTTGTGAGGAAGTTGTAGACCACGATGTGATCCCCCCTCAGCCTCCTCTTCTCCAGGCTGAACAGGCCCACTGACCTCAGCCACTCCTCATATGTCTTCTGTGAGCCCTTCTCTAGGCCCTTCACCATCTCTGTAGCCCTCCTCTAGACACTCTCCAACAGTTTTACATCCTTTTTGTACAGTGGTGCACAGAACTGCACACAGTACTTGAGGTGATGCTGCACCAGTGCAGAGTAGAACGGGACAATCACTTCCCTCAACAGACTAGTGACAGTGCACCCCAGGATACGGTTGGCCCTCCTGGCTTCCAGGGCACAGTGCTGGCTCATATTCAATTTGCTGTCAACCACAACCCCCAGATCCCTCTCTGTGGGGCTGCTCTTCAGTGTCTCATCACCCAGCCTGTACATATAGCCGGAGTTGCCCCATCCCAGGTGCAGGACCCAGCACTTGCTCTTGTTAAACTTCATGTGGTTGGTGATCGCCCAGCTCTCCAATCTGTCCAGATTTCTCTGCAAGGCTTTTCCACCCTCGACAGAGTCAACAACTCCCTTTAATGTCATCAGCAAATTTTCTCAGAATACCTTCTAGTCCTACATCCAAATCATTTATAAAAACACTGAAGAGGACTGGCCGTAAAATGGAGCTTTGAGGGACCCCACTAGTGACCATCCACCAGCCTGATGTGACCCCATTTACCACAAGCCTTTGAGCCCCGCCCATCAGCCAATTGCTCACCCATCGTATGATGTTTTTGTTAAGTTGTATGCTGGACATTTTATCCAGTAGGAAACTGTCAAAAGCTTTACTGAAATCCAAAAAGATCACATCATGTGGTTTCCCTTGATTGACTGGATGGGTGATCTTATCATAAAAGGAAATCAAGTTAGTCAAACAGGACCTATCCCTCATGAGCCCATGTTGGCTGGGACTAATGACTACATTGTCCCTCAGGTGAACTTCAATAACTTCAAGGATCATCTTCTCCATAATTTTACCAGGTGCTGATGTGAGACAGACAAGTCTGTAATTGCTAAGGTCTTCTTTCTTGCCCTTCTTGAAAATTGGCACAACATTTGCCAGCTTCCAGACCTCTCCAGATTCCCAATGTTATAAATGGCTCAGGATTCAAATTAGGATTAAATAAAAAAATAGGATTTATTAAAAGAATATAAAGGAATAGAGGTAAGCAAACAGCGCTGGGTGCACCGGGAGTCTAAGCTCCACCAGGACGCACACCAGTTACATCAAGCAGCTGATTTTTATGCTCCTAGACTAATACATATTCATTACTACTTCTAAAAAAAATAGATTATTATAATTAGCTTCCGGGGTCCAGTCCCTCCTACTGGAGCATGCGCATCAGTCTCCTCTGGGGGTCTCTAGGGGTCTTTCATGCTGAAGGCTCGTAGTCTTCCTCTCACCTTTGTACTCACTCGGCACAATTCCAAGTTTATAGAACACTTTCTGCAGGTCTTGTCTCCCAACAGTCCTTCAGCTTCTTTTTCCTTCCTCTTAATCTCTTGGCCCCCTGGCCAGATACCAAAGATCCGCATAGTATCCCATAACAGTCACTAGTTGTTATCAGTTGTTCTGAAACTCCCAGACATCAAACACAAACAGCTTTCTTATTTGATGCTTCACGAGTAATTAAAACATTCTTCCCCAGCCATTCACAGACACATCTATAGCAGTGTTAAGTTAATCTCGAAGAAGACAGGAAAAAAGGCTGTAACTGTTAGAAATAGAAGTCCAGAATAACAAAAGCAAACAGGTTCATAAATTTAAGGAGTGTTTTCTGAAGACGTGATAAATTGACTAGAATGAGGGGGAGACTGGGACACACTGCATCTGTGGTTCAAGAATTAAATTGCCAGTGCAGGACCCAGAGGCAGACAGGATTCAAATAGAATTGTTCTTTATGGACACGAATTGTTAAAACATTCCTCACACCAAGATCATTGAAAAGCAATTTAGAGAGGTCCCGCGATGAAGTCAGCTAGCTCTTTAAGCACCCTGGGATGAATCCCATCATGGACTTGTATGGATCCAGGTGGAGCAGCAAATCCTGCGTATGTCTGGGGTCAGTTGGGAGTTTATGATTCCCACCATCACGGTCCTCCAGCTCAGAGCACCCTGGGTCCCGAAGCCCATCACCAGCATTGAAGATGGAGGCAAAGGCGACATTAAACATCTCTGTTTTGCCTATGTCTTTATCTGTGAGGAGACCTTCCCCATCAAGTAGCAGACCAATGTTTTCTTTGGTCCTTCTTTTTCTGTTCACATATTAAAAAATATATATAAAATATTGTCACCCACTGCCCTGGCCAGCTTCAACTTTACTTGGGCTTTGGCTGCACGAATTTTCTCCCTACAGACATTAACAGCATCCCTGTATTCCTTCCATGTTCCCTGATCCTCCTTCCAGCAGCTGTATACTTTCTTTTTCTGCCTGTGCTCCAGCAGAAGATGCCTGGTCAGCCAGGCCGGCCTTCTGCCCTGCCTGCTTGGCTTCTGATATTTTGAAATTGCCTGATCCTGTGCTTTTAGGAGGCAGTGTTTAAAGACTGACCAGCACTGATGGACGCCAATGTCTTCAAAAGCAGTTTCCCAGGGGACCTTGCTGACTAGTTCCCTGAGCAGCCTGAAGTCTGCTCTCCCCATATCCAGTGCTGAAGTTTTGGTGGCAGTTTTCCTTCTCTAACCATAAATTTTAAACTCAACCACTTCATGGTCACTATGACCAAGATGACTGTCAATTGTCATGTCCCCCACAAGACCCTCTCTGTTCTCCAGCAACAGATCTAGGAGGGCACCTTTCCTAGTTGGCTCCCTTAGCACTTGCACCAAGAACTTATAATTGAGGTGCTTTATAGACTCCCACAATGATATCCCCTTTGTTTGTTCATCCCTTAATCCTTACCCAGAGGCTCTCAACTTTGCCATCACCATTTTCAAGTTCTACACAGTCCAGCCCCTCCTTCACATACATTGCCACCCCTTCACCTTGCCTGTCCTGCCTGTCACTCCTGAGGAGCCTGTAACCATCTATTGCAACACACCAGTCACAGAACTCATCTCACCAGGTTTTGCTTATGCCCATGATGTTGAGCTGTGGGACTGGGCCAAGACTTCTAGCTCATCCATTTTATTCCTCATACTGTGTACAGTAGTGAAGAAGCATTTCAAATGTGCTTCATTGCACGCAGCACCTTGTGGAGCAGACCAAAGAACCACACTAGCACACAGTCCCTCTGATTCTAGCGTGCCATCCCTTAGCTTATCACCGGTGGGCCTGGTTTTATCCCTTTCCCCCTTTGACTCTAGTTTAAAGCCCTGTCTATCAGCCCCACTAACTCCTGGGCAAAAATCCTTTCCCCTCTTTGAGAGAGGCACATCCCATCTGGTGCCAGCAGCCCCAGTGTCGTGTAGACCTTCCCATGATCAACAAATACAAAGTTCTGCCCGTTTCACCAGTCCTGAAGCCACGTATTGATAAGACAAGTCTGTTTGTCAACATTGATCCCTCCTATCAGGAGGATAGAGGCAAACACAACCTGTGACCCTAATCCTTTAACCAGTCACCCCAAAGTCTTAAAGTCCATTTTGATTGCTCTCAGAATTCTCCTTGCTACTTTGTCACTACCAGCCTGAAAAAAAAACAGTAGTGGGTAGTAGTCAGTGGGCTGTACCAGGCAAGTGAATTTCTTGGCAATATCTCTTATCCAAGCCCCAGTGAGGCAGCCAACTTCCCTGTGTGTTGGGTCCAGATGGCATATTGGTCCCTCTGTCCCTTTCAGAAGGGAAGCCCCCATGACAATAATCCCTCTTTCTTTCTTGACAGAAGATGTAGTGACGTGGGGGGGTAGATTGCCTTGCCTTAGGCACCTCTTCCAACTGGGATGGGCTTTCGTCTACATCGTTGTTTTGACTGTCATATTCTAGAGTGTCATACCTGTTAAATAAGGGTAGCTGGGAAGGTGAGGTGGGCAGGGAGACGGCTCGCCTACCACCCCAAGCAGGAACCTGATTCCATTACCCCCTTGGCATAGGTCCCCTCCTACTGCCTGGCAGGATGGGGGAACTTTTGTCTTCTGCATAGCAGGAGACACTTGTGTTTTGGCTGGCTCATGAGTCTGTCTCAGGGAGGGTAGAGTATGCTTCCACCAGCCAATTTCCCTTTCTGACTCCCTGATGCTCCTTAGTATACTCAACTCCTCCAGAAGCTCCGCCACCAGGCAGAGCAATTCTTTTGCGCCAGGGGAGTTTTAGGTTAGATGTTAGGAAGAATGTCTTTACTGAAAGGGTTGTTAGACACTGGAACAGGCTGCCCAGGGAAGTGGTGGAGTCACCATCCCTGGAGGTCTTTAAAAGATGTTTAGATGTAGAGCTTAGGGATATGGTTTAGTGGGGACTGTTAGCGTTAGGTCAGAGGTTGGACTCAATGATCTTGAGGTCTCTTCCAACCTAGAAATTCTGTGATTCTGTGTGATTCTGTGATTAACATGGGCACACCTCCCACAGGCATACCCACCGCTGCTGCTGTCAGACACTGACAGAAGACTTGGGCACATGCTGCAGACCAGGACCTGGACATCTATGTGTTTCCCTGAGACCTCCATCTGGGTAGACACATTGGTGACTGTGGCTGGAGAGGCCACAAGAGATGCGGAGGCCATGGTGTACTATCTGGTGGATAACGTCTGGGCTTTTCATAAGCAGGTTACAACCACCATTGGGAAAGCCCGTTGGAAACGAACAGTGAAAGTGCCCTCCCTGCTCACCCTCCCTGCACGCACTGCCAAACTGACGTGCCACACCCTGTTCCTGTTTGCCATGCTCCTGGTCACTCGTGCTCCATAGGGGCTGGCTCTGAACAGCTGGGAAGGGGGAGCTGCTGGCTCTGCCCACGCCTCATTAGCCTCCCATCACCAAGGCTGCTGGGTCCTGGTGGCTCCCTCAGCTGCCTCGAGTAGCCTCGATGCCAAAAAAAAGCCCTGCCCATCTTGATCCCCTGCTCCACTGCAGAATGCATCTGCCAAGGAGCCAATTGCCTTGGCAAGTGTCCTCATAAATATGAGGGGGGCCACTCAAGACTTTATGCAAAATTTCTTCTGTCTGGATACTCAGCTAAGGTTAAAGTTCATAAAGCTGATCTTCCAAGACTTAAAGAAGAGAACCAAGTCTGCTGTTTTTAGCACTGAAACCTTGACATGGTCCAGGAAAAAGCACTGTCATGATTGTGGCTGGAATAGATTTAACTTTATAGGGACTTACACAATGCTGTGTTTTGGGTTTTTGAAGAAAACAGTGGTGATAACACACCAATGTTTTTATTTGCTACAGAGTAGTGGTTACACAGAGCCAAAACTTTTCAGCTCCTTGTGCTGCCCTGCCAGTGTGGAAGCTGTGGGTGCACCAGGAGCTGGGAAGGGACACAGCCAGGACAGCTGTTCCAGGCTGGCCAAAGGGACATCCTATACCTTATTGTGTCAGGCACAGCAAGAAAAGCTGGGATAAATGATGAGGAGAGGTCTGTGTGTGTGTTGGGGGGGTGGACTGGGGGCAAGGGGAAGGGTGGGTTCTTTTGAGTGACAGTGATGGTGTTTGTCTTTCCAAGAAATTGCTATGTGTGGTGAGCCACACTTTCCTGCATGTGTCTGAACATGGAAGTGTGCCTGCCAAAGGGAAGTAGCAAGTCAATTCCTTGTTTTGCTTTGCTTGTGCATGTGGCTTTTGCTTTACCTAGTAAATTGTCTTTATCTCAAACCCAGAGTTCTCACACTTTTATCTTTCCAACTGAGTGAGCAAGCAGCTCTGTGGTGCTTACCTGCCTGCCAGGTTAAACCACAACAAGCACATTTTATTAGTTTCTTTAATCTTGTTATCTTTATTCTTTACACTCTTCCATATTTCTCACCTATTTTTAATTATCTTAGAATAATCATAATCACCCAATCAAAAGAGAAACTAAAAAGTATTAGCCCACAAAGATTAAAGAAAATGCATGTAATAAAAATACCTCAGAATGCAGGCATGAGTCCCCCAGCGGAGCAGGAGACTTAGCCAGTTTGTTACAATGTGTAGCGTGTATATTGACTGATTCAAGGGACAAGTTCTGTGTTTGCCAACGTAGTTCAAGAATCTCCTGGTAGTGAATGAACAAGTTTGTGATCTTTAGTTGGGGATGTGCTGAATTTAAGCAACCTAAGGAAACAGAAAAGGTAGTCTCATCTCTGCAGGGTAGTCTCATTTTTGTTGTGACAGCCTCTGTACTACAAAGAATCAAGTCTCCAGGACGGAGAATGCTCCACTAGCAAGGTGTGACAGTCTTGCAGATGAGATTCATGCTCCAGCAGAGATCAATGTCCTCTTTTACTAAAGATACTCCTGCAGCAGAGAGGTGTCAGCAAGTAGGAAGAGGCAGGTGGTACTAGTGAGAGGTTCAGTGACATGTAGGTAAATAGACTTCTTAACATCCAGGGGTATTCAGTGGTAACTTGTGTGCTAGGCACAAAGATAATGGACATGAAAAGATGTATCTTTGGAAGTGTAGGGGACCAGACAGTAATTATGGTCTGTGTTGGTATGAGAAACATATCAATCAAGTGTAGGAAGTGTGTTTACAAGTCTAAATTTGGCTGCTTAGCAGAGTCCAGAACCTCAACAGAAACATCCGTGTTTACATTCCAAGTGCCAGGCAGAGATTTGATGCCTCTGTATATGGATGAGGCAAATAATGTAGGGATGACCAACTTAGTTGTATTAGGAGTTGAGGAAACTTTCTGGACAAGTGGAACTATATAGGAAGTAGAGGCTTCACCTTCGTCATAATGGAATCAGGTTGATGGCACTAAAAATTAAAAAGATTAGAGAGGAATAAACAAACTAGAAATCTGATGAAAAGTTGAGAGGCACTAAAGACCACCTTGTTTAAACTGAAGAATGACCGGTGCACTCCTGCAAAGTCTGATAGAAATAAACAGTACACAAAAAAAAGCAAATTATTTCACCTATAATGTTGATAGATTCATACGTGCAGTATCGAGTGGAGAGAAAAAAAAAAAAAAAAAAAAAAAAAAGTATTTTTACAACAGCCTGAAACACTGAGAAGTAAGATAGGAGAATCAAAATAAATAGCAGGAAGTGGCAACTGTAATATAGCAGGAAAGTGTTACCAGTGTACCAACTTTATGTGAATCAAAGTAGTTTACACCAATGGGAGGGTGAAAGGAGTGGCACCATGTGTGTAACATTATGTGAAGTGTAACAGGACAAACATGAAAGGAAAAGAGAAGCATGGAATTCTTGTGTCCAGATTCTAATAATAAGAAGATTGTACTGATTGTAATAAGATCATGTTGTTCACAATGTAATTAGGAAATATAATTAACACAATGTTAAACCAAATTAGCAAAACCACAGTTTTGAGGTGGATAGCAATAGTGGGAAACTTCAGCTACCACACGCAGGTCAATTCCATTTTTAGATGTAATAACTGACTGCTTTTGAGGCCTGCTTTTGGAACCAGAAGAAAATATGCTGTTCCAGTTTGGATTGAGCACTGCTCGACACCGAGTTCAAGAGGTATTATGCAAGAGCTATGCTGTAGTAGTTTCTGTAGTACAGTTAGGTTTATTGTTGTAGCAGGAGACAACAGGCAAAATAAATCCATTGTATGCATATTCAATTTTCAGAATTGAAACTGTATGAAAATTAGAAACTGTCAAAAACAAACAACCTCCTTCCTCCCCACTAAGGAAAACAAAGAAACCCAGACCTGCAGTGGAGATATTCAAGCAGCCTGGAGGCTGTTAAAAATACAATTTATTGATTGTGTTGGGGAATTAGATCATCTCCCAGTGAGAATTATTGGAAAGCCCACAAAATGCGCCATGTGCTATGCTGGAGATTACATTAAGAACTTTTTTAACAACTTCAAAATTAAGAAGTCAGGTAGGTAGTTGGTGGTATTGTTTGATGATAAAAGAGTCAGAGACAGCAGAGAAGAGACATTAATTCTCTGCATTGGCCTTTGCTGAAGGTGTTGGTGAGGTTGGCGCTGACCCATCCTGTTTAACAGGCAGAGCAGAGAAGCTAGCTCAATTTGAAGTAAATATACAGGTATATATTAGATCTGATAGACAAGTTGCATCAAGTAAGGCTAAGACAGTATTCACTAGAGGACTCTGAAGGAATTCAGATGTGAAATTACAGATCTTGGTGTGCAGCCCAACATTACAAATAGCTGCTGTACCAGAGGACTGGAATATTGCCACTGCAATCCTATTTGTGAAAGGGCTCTAGAGGACATCCTGTCAGCTACAGAGCAATGAGGTTGGCATATATCAATGGTAAGATGGCAGAATCTGTAATAACAAATATAAACACATGAATAAATTCTGCCTGGGAGTCAGTGTAGCTTATGTAGAGGGAGGACCTGCCTCAGTAACCAGTTTTGTAACACTTATGTGAATGTGGTAGAAAAAGGGTGGATAAAGGAGATCCAGTTGATATGATGTAATTCTAAGCAAAGAAATTAAATTACTAAGGCTTTGGGAGAATGTCTTTCTTGGACTGTAAGCTGGTTAAAGGATAGGAAGGGTGGGCCTTAGTAATTTTTTCAAGATAGTGTCTGGGGTAGCTGGTGTGGGGGTGACAGTGGAGCCATGCAAGGTTGATGATGGGATTGTTTTTATTAAATTTGTTATAAATGAAGTCTCAACTCAATCTGAATTTAGTAATATATAAAAGAATATTTAAAAAGGTATAAAAGTCAAGTAAACAGTGCTGGGTGTGCGGGGAGTCTACGCTCCACCAACATGCACACACAAACATCAAACATTCTAAATATACAGAACATTGCTTTACATACTGAACCCAAGTATGCCTATACATATGTACAGGTACAGATGTCGAGAAGATGGTTGATATTAATAAAGAAGGGGGAGATGTGGGAGTGTGGCCATGGGGGTCGGCAAGCCCCATCATTGATGATAACATCAGACTCTTAACAATGAGGCCATCAGGAATGTAAAAGAGTTTAGTGGGAACAAAGAAGCGTGATTCAGGAGACTCCATGCAGTCTCAGGGTTGCTTCTTCTCCAGCCGTTAAGACATGGAAGTTTCTGGATGTTTGCTGTTGCTGTTATATGCAGAGTTGTTTGACCAATGAAAAGTTGTTTTTGAAAAGGACTGCTGTGGGGAGAAGGGTATAAGAGGGGAGCCTGTCCTCAAGATCTCGAGATGAAAAAAAAAAAAAAAAAAAAAAAAAAAAAGCAACAAGATGTAACAAAGTTATATCATCAATAAAGAAGTAGAAAGAAGGAACGAAAAGGAACAGGCTAGCAGAATGAAGACCAGGATGGGAACAGGCACAATGATCTCCTTATGAAGATAGGTTCAGCCAAACTCAGCAAACTGCTCAAAGAAGCTCGTACAGAAAGTCGCTGGAAACGGGTGCTCCGGAGCTGGAGAGAAGCTCAAGCCGAGAGAAGCAGACCTGTGCACACAACTGTACCTCACTGGTAAGCAGTTGCGCATTATGGGGAATCTACATCCTTAGAAACAAAGACTGTCCTGGTAACCTTACAGCTTATTCTCCTTATTAACAATCAGACAGTTCATGATCCTGAAACATGGGACCAAATTGAGGTCAAGGTGTGGGACTCTGCAACTGAAAACAACAAGGTTGCAGTGGAATTGCTCAGCACCTGGCGAGCAGTATCTGAGGCCTTAAAGAGCCATGTGGGGCCACAGTCAGAAACATGTGGTTTGCCAGACAGTGAGGGAACTGTGAGCTCGTTTACTGTTCCGACTGCTACGCCATGGGCCCCTCTGCTGCTACAGCCATCAAAGACTGTTGCTGTTACGCCCCCTGGTGACCTGGACATGCCTTTTGACCCAGGCCCTATTGGCCTTGAAAAGGAGATGGGTATGCTTTTCTTCTATCCTGGAAGAATGGGATACATGAGGCCTGAAGGCCGAGTTGCCTGACAACTTAAAGCGAGACGTATTGTTCAAAAGGAATGGAAAATGGAGAGTTGTTTGTAATTAAGAAAAGGAATGGAAAATTGAGACTGCTAAGTCATGGAACTTAAAGGATTGTTTGTTACCTTTTCTGATTGTACATATGTATAGGCATACTTGGGTTTAGTATGTAAAAGCAATGTTCTGTATATTTAGAATGTTTGATGTTTGTGTGTGCATGTTGGTGGAGCATAGACTCCCTGCACACCCAGCGCTGTTTACTACCTTTTCTGATTGTACATATGTATAGGCATACACGGGTTTAGGATGTAAAAGCAATGTTCAATGTTCTGTATATTTAGAATGTTCGATGTTTGTGTGTGCATAGCTCATGTGTTCATGTGTCTACCGATGTGTGCGTTGGTAGAGCATAGACTCCCTGCGCACCCAGCACTGTTTACTTGCCTTTTATAAATATTCTTTTATAAATATTACTAAATTCAGATTGAATTGAGACTTCATTTATAACATGGTCAAGCATCACTCGGTGGGAAATGGAGAGTAATTTCTTTCCTCTGCATTTCCACACAGCCTTTGCTTTGTTGTTGTTGTTGTTGTCATTTTTCTTTCTTCCATTTTCCCTTTCCCTTTCCCTTTCCCTTTCCCTTTCCCTTTCCCTTTCCCTTTCCCTTTCCCTTTCCCTTTCCCTTTCCCTTTCCCTTTCCCTTTCCCTTTCTTTTTCCCTTTTCCCTTTAGTTAAATTGTTTAATTAATAATAATTTTCCCTAATAATTATTTTTCCTTTAATTAAATTATCCTTATCTCAACCTATGATTCATTTTTTTTCCTTTTTTTCTTCCCCTCCTCTTCTGAGGAAGGGTTGTTAGAGAGCAGTTGTGGTGGAGTTCAGCCATCTAGCAAGGTAAAATCACCGCAGATATTCACTAGGATGTGCCCTTGTTTACTAGGTTTTTGATGACATTCAGATAATGTGTAGTGTTATACAGTGACTGAAGGCAGTCTTCTTACAGCGTGTCAGAAGTCCAAATTTTGCAGTGCTGTTCTTTCACATGTTGGCTGATGAGGCAGTAGAACATGGTCATTAGATCTGAACTGAAAAGCCATGCACGTAGTACGACATTTTCAGGTTTAGAAACACCAGCACAAAGTGTGGGCTCACCCTGACAGCCCAGCATAAGATGAGTTTCCATTTGTTATCTGAACCATAATGATCAGCCAAGTGTTCCTAGTCTATTCTAAATGTAGTGATTTAAACCTGAATAAAAGATCACTTGCACACTTCCTTTGGCAAAGAGCTTGCATATTATCCAGTCATTGCAGTTGGCTTAATGAGTAGCTACTCAGTTGTGTTCTGAGCCCTCACTATGACATGGCTTCTCTGGATTAAAAATCTTTGTGATTTCATTATTATTCATTGATAATTAACACTTATGGAACAGGGAAGGAAATGTGCAGCCTAGTGTATTTTTTCTTAGTTCAAGCTTCATTAATTCAACTTCATGATTTTTCAATATTTCTCATAAAATATTCTGCCTCTGAAGGACAATACAAGTGAGGATTCTCATAGTTGATAAACAGCCTGATAAAATTTTGTCACACCTTTTTAAACAGCTGCATTGTAACAAAACTTCAAGAGCGTCCTGTCTGTTATTCTGCTAAACTGTTATAAAGTATCACTTATTTTCCATTGTATTTCTGCATTTCCTTCGTATTAATGTTGCTGTATTTGTCAAGGTCTAAAGACATATTGGGTCAAAGTCTGGTTATAAGGACTTTATCTTCTATTGCACAAGCTAATAGGAAACAAAACAAAAAACAACCAACCAAAAACAAACAAACAAACAAACAAACAAAAAACTTTGTACTTCAGGAAACTCTTTGTACTGCAGGAAATCATATTAGCTTTTATAACACTTTTCCACCAAAATTTGTCTATACCTGTGTGAAACACTCAACAGAGGAATGTAGAACTCCCTACCCCCCAAAAAATAAATAAATAAATAAATAAATAAAAATCTATATTGCTTATTCATTTAAAACCTTATTTTCTTCTCTCCCAAAAATGTTTTCCCCTCTCCACCTCTCCACCTCTCCATCAATATATTTTTCATAATTTTACATAATTGACTTGACTGTTCTTAATGATAGATCTGTAAAGTTCTTTGGAGGTAAATATGATTCTATGTACTGAGAGGATATCCTAAGTTATAATGCAGTATCTATCTTCAAATCTGTGGTGAAGACAAAGTCCCTGGTAAATTTCAGTGGTGATGAGAAAACACAGGAGTTAAAACCTCCCTGGAAAATAACTGGTGGCATGCTCTTTAAGGATAAATTTATTTTTGTGTAAGGAACTGGCAAAGGAGTTACCTATCATTTAGACTTATTTTAAAAAAATAAAATATAGTTTTCAAAATCAATATTTTGGTAGTTCTCTAAAGATGTTTCACTCTTAAAATACTGAAGAAAATATACCTTCCTTGGAAAAGGCAAAATTAGCATAAATTTTGTTTGTTAGTTGAAATCTGGATAAAGATTTTGCACTACCTTTCTTTTGCACAAAAGGTCGGCTGTTGTTTTGGCTGACATTCTTAATATAGTAATATTTCACAGCTGGTAATTTGCAGCCAGTAACAGCCAGATGGTGCTTTTCTAAGGTGAATTTAGGGCATTTTGAGCAGTCGTAAATGTGAGACTCATTGAGATGGGGGTGTGGGACATGACCAAAACAAACAAAATGAACAACAAAACAGACAATTCTGTTTTTCTGTATTTGATAGCATACCTGATCTCATCCAAGACTATGCATGTTTTACATGGTAACCTGTAATAAGGGAGCTATGATAATCAGGCATAACTAAATTGTTTCATTTCTGACCTCTGTCAGATTTAAACTTCAACTCCCAGAGCTCATTTCTTTCCAGCTCTCCTGACAATGCTTATTTTGAGTTTTTCTGAAACTTTGTAAATATTTTGGCAGACTTTATCTTAAATCACTGCCTCATTATGCAAGGTTTTCCCTGGTGCCTGTGCAAAACATATTATACTACCAGACACTAATGTTCTTAAATTTTGAAGAGCTGGAAGAGGAGATATAAAGGCAAGGAACTCAAAAAACAAACAAACAAACAAACAAACAAACAAACAAAAAAACACAACCAGACAAATGACTTCTGTGTTTACTTGTTTACCTTGTTTACTATATTTACACAGCAAGATAATGCAATACTAATTTTAATTTATATAATGCAAGATATTATATAATTTATATAATGCAAGATAAGATAATGCAATACTAATTTTAATATTAATTAAGCTGCTTGCAGAGAACGAAAACTTGTTACCATAGTCATTTCCAAGCTTGAAGTGTTTATAATGGACAAGGGAATTGTAAAAAATGAGCTTCCTTTTGTTTGTTTGTTTGTTTTTTCCTCCAGTTGGTAGTCTTTTCTGAACATTACTTATGAATGTGGCTTGACATGGTGACATGGTAAGATGTATCCTAAACTGTATCCAGAGTTTATTTTGGTTAGAGCCATTTTATAATAAAGCAGACATAAAATTAAGCAAACTCATCTAATTATCCTTTATTCTGTGATTCAGTGATTCGTTGTGTATATTTGTGATATCACAGAATAGTTTGGGTTGGAAAGGACCTTAAAGATCATATAATTCCAACCCCTCTGCCATGGGCAGAGACAACTCCTACTAGACCAGGTTGCTCAAAGCCCCATTCAACCTGACCTTGAACAGTTCAAGGGACATCCCTTGGGCAACCTGTTCCAGTGTCTCACCACATTCTAAAGAACACCTTTGTAATATCTGAATGCAACTTCTTGTTATTGTTCTTGGAACATTGGGGGAACAGCTATAGTTACATTCTTGGCTGAATAAATTAAAACTCTTACTGAGTAAGGATTATTATCTGTAGTAGTTCACAGGTCCCCAGAGAAATATGAGTACCAGGACCAGTTGTAGTTGGTGGTCAGTTCTGGCAAATCATGACCTGGAAGAATCACTTGTGTCTGGCAGAAGGCTAAACCTTTGATGTTCTGTGGTGTTCCACCTTTTGTCTTCTTGCAAGGTATTTCTTATTTTGTATGGTCCTGGAGAAATGGCTGGGTCCACAGGTGCTAACTATCCATAGCCCCAGGCTGGAGTACCATTTAATTTAAATGAAATACCATTTAATTTAAATAATAAAAAAAAAAAAAAGTTGCAATTTAGAGAAACTTAGCCCAGAACACCCATACTAGAAACACAGATAACTATTTATCTAGAAAGAGGAGAAAGTAGATGAATGTTTGTATTTCAGGTGAATTTTATTACCATTGAACTGTTATGTGAGAAGTACAGTTCTGGAACATGGAAAACAGCTGGGTAGTTAGTTCTCCAAACTGAATCTTTTTTATTATGAAGATTATTTTAGCTGTTCTTATAGGTTCTTTCTATAACACCAAACCATTTTTTATTAACTTAAAAAAAAAAAAAAGTTTCAATAAATGAGTAGTCACACTGAACCAAAATGAATCTAATATCATTAAAAATATAGTTGAACAAAAAGGCTAATAGAAAAGCTTGGGTTACATCCTCCTGACCAACTTTTGAGAGTTTATTTTATCTCTCTCTCACCAGGCTGAATTCTTTTATTAATAAAGTGTTTCAGGATGACTCCTTTTTATGTACTTTTTCATTCATTAAAATTAATTGTAAAGGTATCTTGTTTTACATCTCCAGAATAGTTGGTTTCTGTTTTCATACATCTCCCACAACAGGGAAAAAGCTCATTTATGTAACAGTGTATCTGAATATTTGTCAAAAGTGCAGAAGTTTGTCTCTGTGCTTCGTATTGAAACAGAGGCCAGGTGACAGTTGCAAACCTTGTATCAGTGGTGAGCACCCTAAGCTTGGAAATGTGTCAGGAATGTTTACATAACTGACTTAGAATTATGGAAAAACTTCTTAAGTATCTGTTTTTAAGCAACTTGGTGCTCGAGGTTTTTCCCTTTTGATTTTAAACTTCAATTAGTTATACTCAGAAGCTGTATTTAATTTTTGTTTGATTGTTTGTTTTGGTATCACAGGAATCTTCTGTTTGGAGCAGAAGGTAACCTCAGTAATGCAGTCAAATACTTCAAATCTATATAGACAAATTCCTGCATGGATATAGAGTCACAAAGAGAGGCCATTGCATGATTGGGATCTAGGGGAATTCTTTGTTCTTATGAGTAGGTCAATGGCCAACTCGTTGTACTTTTAGAGTGCACATAAATGAATAATGATATAGTTCAGTTTTCTGAGCTTCTGTTGAAAACTTAAGTATCTGTCAGAGTTTTTTTGTAATGTGTAAGGGTATTTTTCCCACAGAAAATAATTTTACAGTAAATTGCATAGAAGTTTTGAGTAAATGCATTCTTTCCTTACATGGAATTGCATAGAAGTTTTTATATTCCCCTGTTTTAGCAATATAAAATTTCACTGTTTCACTTTGCAACTGATTGCTGGAAGAAAATGCCAGGAAACCAAGTCACATCATTCCAATTACCCTCAGATATTATGAATAATCAAGGACGAGAGATGAAAAAAATATCAGAAAACGTGATATTTCAAAATAAAATAGTGTTTTTTTGTATGACCCTTGTATTTTTCACATACAGATATATATATTCATTTGGGTTTAGACACTGTTGAATGATAGATTCCCACTATACGCAGTGAGTTTGGAAATGCATGGTTGGAAGATAAAGATTTATGAGACAAAAACTGCAGGGAACTTAGAGGTGTTGTAAGGAAACATCTAGCCTAGTGGCATCCCAGTGAGGGTTAGACCTTTGAGGTGAAGTAGTCATAAGAATGAAGTGAGTTATTCTATGGGATATCTAGGACAGAGAGAGATTATCAGCAGGGAAGGAACAAAATCTATTTGTGCCTCCAAGATACTTTGTTATAAATTTGATCCATTTATGCTTCTAAAAGGTTGTTTAAAACCCTAATTAGCAACAGGAAACCAGAAAGACTTGAACAGCAATATATTGTTTTGTTTAATGGGGAGCGTGGTAAGTCTTGCCCAAAGCATCAAAGACAGCAGTAGGAAAGCTGCTTGTTCTGAGTATAATAAAGTGAAATGTGTGTAGCCCTTAACCATAGCTTTTTCCTCAAGCCTTTAACATAAAGAAGTAATTTTAACAAGGTGGAATTCATTCATTTTACCTAACTACAGCTTAGGATGTTTGGTAAAATTGCTAATATCCATGTCTTCAGATGTAGAGTGACTATTTGTGCAAAGACAGCCTAAGCAGAACTGCTCTTAAGAACAGCATCTTCCATGACTTACATTTGTTAAGTAGAGAGCATAAAATGTTCTGAGTGTATAATATGAGTTCATATATGCTTTAATCTTAAATTGCGATAACTGTAATAACTGTCTAATCAGCAAATATCAGAGGACTTTATACACCAATTTCTCACAAATTTTTGGTTAAGAAATGAGACAGACAAGGGAAAGAGCAAAGTGCAAGATGTTGGTATAATGTATTTAAATTTTTATTACTGCTTCGCTGAACTGACCAGCTATTGAATCACTTTAAAATTATTTTTCTTTGATTAATAGATGCTTAAATGTTGGTTCTGGACATACCTGAGGGAAAAAAATCTTTGACTATGGAAAATTAGAGAAGCCAGCCCTTCACATTTATTTCATGCAGTTGTGGATTTATTTTTGTTTGTTTTCATATCAAAATACATCCTTCTGGAGAAAATATATGCCCATATGTTCCTAAATCAGTGCAAGAAATACACAGGTGACAATGTTTTGGGTGATAGAAAAGATTTGGAAGTTTTAAGCTTTTATCAATAGGTGAAACATATTTTAACCATTGCTAAACTGACACGTGCTATTTGTATTAACATTTCTTTTGTTCCCTATAATTTCTGTGTTGCTGTGATTCCAGATTCAGTAGCACTGCCATGTGAGAACAAGACATAAAAATAGCTTTTCTCTTAGGTGAAGTCAGCATGCTAAATTTCGTTGTCCAACCTTTCTTGAAATTTAAAAAGATAATGACTGGTTGAGAGAGAGTACACATACAATTTCTAACAGAAGTTTCATTTTTATTTATTTATTTATTTAATTTCTATGTAAGCAGGTATGGGTAATAGTTTTAATAATTAGTTAAAGATATTGGCCCATATACTAAACTGACTTTAGCTCAGTAGGTTTCACCATTTGAACTTTGTATTCATGCTGTGATATTTCTAGTGGAGATCTGTACGTGGGCAGTAATAATAACTTTAAAGAATCATCACTAAGAAAGGATTATAAAAAATCTTATTCTCCCATCCCCACCTCCCCCCCAAGAAATAAAGCTTATTTATTTAATTGAAATACTGACATTAGAGGTGACAGAAAGACAGGATTAGTTCAGATCTCAAAATTTTCATCTGGAGATACTTCTGCTAAAACAATTATCACTAACCTCTTCCTCTCCTTCTCCCTTATTGTGGTCTCCTCAGCTTACTACTTGGCAGTCATGGTGTCATGTCCCTGTTGAAAAAGGCATGTTAATTTTATCAAAGCTTGTTTGGCAGCTTTAACTTATTTGCTGATGGAACCTTGATCCATCAACATATGCCTGCTACATGATATTAATATTTTTAACTGTCCAAAGCAACGTGTTATTGTAACTGCACAGAATCTGCTTTTTCTTCTCTATGTTACTATTTTTCTTTGAAGTCTAGATTGTATTTAAAGGTAAACACCTATACTGGTAATCAGAATAATATAGGATAAATACTGATGATAAATGACCAATATGTTCAGTCTGGGAATAGGTCGAAACAAACCAAGCAGTCAGAAATGCTGTAGCTGCCACATCAAGAAGTGCCAGAGTCAATTTTCAGTACTCAATAGAGTCTTCTTGTGTGCTTGTTGTTTTTGTTTTTGTTGTTTTTTTTTTCCAAAACCTAGGAATAATGCTGTCTTTATTATTAGTATAATAATAATAATAATGAAACTATAATAATTTATTATTATTATTATAATTTTCAGTTTAGTTAGTTCCAACCACTTATCTGTTCAAAGATACAGACAATAAAATAACACATAGTATTCCCTGAACCAAAAGCAATCTCTGCA
This sequence comes from Anas acuta, assembly GCF_963932015.1. Taxonomy (NCBI): domain Eukaryota; kingdom Metazoa; phylum Chordata; class Aves; order Anseriformes; family Anatidae; genus Anas; species Anas acuta. The sequence goes on from NC_088980.1 coordinate 77,403,769, forward strand.
AATTGTCATGTGCAAGCTGTCAAGCAATCTTTAAATTAAAAGAAATGTTCTTTTTGCTGGTGTATCTTGTCTGTTGTATCTGACCAGTACTTCCTCAGGGAAATGTGGAAGGCAGTATTCATATACATATATATTTTATTTATTTTAACAGTCTTTGTATGTGCTGCACAAGTACTGTGGTTTAACCTGGCAGGCAGCTAAGCACCACACAGCTGTTCACTCAACACTCTGTTCAGTCTACCTCAGTAGATGGAGGAGAGAACTGAGGGAAAAAAAATAAATAAATAAAAAATAACCTCATGGGTTGAGATAAAGACAGTGAAGGAATACAGACAATAAAGGAATAATAAAAGACTATAGAAAGCAAACGATGCACTTTCTCACCATCCACTGACCCATACCCAGACAGACCCCAAGCAGCAAGCAGTCCTCCCAACCCCCGCCAGTGACTCCATATTTATTGTTCAGCGTGATGTCATATAGTATGGAATATCCAGCTACCAGAATAACCAGCTACTAGGAAAAAATTTAACTGTATCCCAGTTGAAACCAGAACAAGGTAGTCAAGCTTCTCTCATATTTTGTTTCAGAGGAGTTATGATACCTTAAATTTGTGGTGGAAAATATGGTTCCTACCTTTCTTTTTTTTTTTTTTTTTTCTTGTGGAGGAAAAATATCATGAGTTTGCTACCAACATTGTTAAGGTATTTTCTGTCACTTTCTATGGCAAGACTTTTTTCTTCTCCTGCACTTTTGTCTCTCTGAAGTTGGTTTCGTTTAAACTAGCTCCATTACATTTTTGCCAATGGATGCAGAAGTTAATGTTCTGTGCATTTGCATGTACATATTTTTAAAGATGAAGATTAGTTTTGTTTTTTTTTTTTTTTTCTTTAAAAATTAAGTTACTTTTTTATCATTGTTTGAGATATCACTTCATTTTCTTCATATCATAGCATTTGTGGTCATCTAACATACTTGAGCTATTCATCCATCAATACCTCATTTCAGTTCAGACAATGAGACAACTCATACTTCATACTGGTTTTTCCTTCCAAATGAGAAAAAGAAGAGCAAGAACTGTATTATACTGTGTTTTTTGTTTGTTTGTTTTCCTAATTTGTATTTCTTGTCCTCCTAATTTTCCATTTTTCATGAAGAAATATCCCTGCATATAATAGACTGTAAAAGAGAACAGTTTATCAAAGGACTGTGAAAGAGATTCTCTGTAACAGTGTTGCCTAGAAATCATAATTTGAAGTTCTGGTTCAATAGCATGGAAGTTGAGATATTACAGAAAGCCACAAGCTTCTTTAAAGGGGGTTTAAAACCCTCCTGTCTTTTTCCACACTCTCACTTTATCTGCAGATATGCTGAATAATGGAAGCTGCTTTTTAAATTTGTTTTCCCTTACATACCTAAAATTTGTGGTTATTGATATTTGCGTGCTTTAAAAAGTACTGTGTGTCTTTTAAAGAAGAAAACAAATTTTAATCAGCAAAAACTTGATGAAAATTTGCTAGCTGCATATTCCTTTGCATTACACAAGTACCAGTATAATCCAAATGCTGAGTCACTGCATAGAAGCAAATGTTCTCTGTGAACTTTCAGTTAAGTTTTTAGAAGTTTTTTCAGTGGAGAAATAGTAAAAAATGTTAGGAGATTGTAGTGCTTATAACACTGGCTTTTTTTCAATATGAAAAGGAATTGGTTCAAGGTTTCTAAATTTGAAGCATTTCTTTTGAAAATTTAACAGATACTTTTGCTAGACTAAATTTTAAACACTCATATGTGCCATAAGTCACCATCCTACTCTATTTTTTATAGGCAACAACTGCAATTAATTTTCCCCAAATTGAGTTTGTTTTGACCTGGATAATAATTGGTAAATTATTTCCCTGTCTTTATCTTGACCTATGTGCTTTTCTATTTTATTTTCCTCTGTGTTCTCTTGAGGAGAGGGAGCAAGACAGCTGCTAGGTTGGCATCTGGTAGCCAGCCAAGGTAACCCACATACAGGGTTGAATGAACATTCAGTTCTTAAGCCTGAATCTGACACACAGTCTTCATTCCACCAAAGAAATGCAGTCTAGGTAACCTCAGCTGGTCAAAGCATGATGCACTGCTTGGGTTCACGTATCCAACAGGAGCTGTGATAGTGAACCTTGAAGTTGACCTGGTTGTTTTGGAGATAAAAATATTTCAAACGGGCATTTTTCAGTGTTGTACTGACACCACGGTCAGGTTTAATGGCATTTCTTTCCTATGTTGTAAATCAAAAATAGACTACAGCTATAATTTACATCCTTCTGATGATGCATAGTTAGGTCCAGGGCAAATTCTCCAAGGGTCAACAATATCTGGTACAGCATACCACATAATCTAAATATAAAATCCAGATGCACTGAGAGGCTTATATAATATTATTTCATGCATAATTTCCCATTTCCTGCTGTTTTATTTTCCCACTTTCCTGAGAGCAGCTATTAGGCTTATTATGAATTATTGGTTTAATATCTACTGTGAACCTCATTTAAAAAAAACAGACAAAACAAACAAACAAAAAACCCTCCTCTTAATGTTACTTTCACATTTTTATCTTTACTAAAAACATGATAGAATGTTATTATTATTTTTTTCCAACACAATATTGCAGTATTTGAAACTGTTTTTATTTTTTGTTTGTTTGTTTGTTTTTTATATAAACAAGTGATTTTCTCAACATCAGAATACTATCAGAATACTATACTTATTCTACTGAAGTTTCATTTTCAAATTCTGGATGAAATCTAAAAGTAAAGTTCAGATTTTTCTATGGTCTTAGTGCAGGAACTGTTTCTTTCTTGATGTTTGACAAGAGGCTCTATTGTGACCTTACTTGTGAAATAAAGACAAAATAAAATAATTAAATTCACCTAATGTGATACATACTGTAAACTGTTGTCAAAAAGAAACAAACAAACAAAACAAACAAACAAACAGAAAAAACTCTTCAGAGTAGTTTAGTAGATGACTTCTATTATTTTGAAAACTTTTCCTTACATATGAGTTAAAACTCTACCTGCATATGTTGAAGTGCAGACATAAGTATTTCTTGTTGTTGTGCATGACTAATGCACAATATTCATGTTAAAGCATTCCAGAAGCCTGTCTGCATTCAAACATGATTAAGGAACCATTATTATGGTGAAAGTCTCTGAAGTATAGATCTGAAGGAGTCTCTTATTGCGGTGGTAGGTTTGGCTTTCTTCCTTTCAAAAACTGTTTTGGTAGTTTCTTTACCGTTTGTGTTTACAAAAGCAAGTTAAACAACTCAGTTTTACTGTGTTTCTCAAAGGAATGGTTTGAGATGTTCAGTGAAAGAAAATTTTGAAAGTATTTTTTCAGATTTCAGTAGTTAAATGGGACTGGATTTTTCCAAGTCATATTTCTCCTCTAGTGATGTTCTAGTTTCCATATTGAACTATGTAGAACTATTTCTACAGTTCTCACTTTTTAAGGTGAACAATTAAAAAAAAAAAAGTCTGTTCCGACAAACTTTGTCAGTTTGTCTGTATACAACATGAAGATCATTGTAGTTGAAAACAGTCTACAGAATCTTTCAAATATGGTTGAAAGTATTAGACTTTTCCTCCTACTTCTGTTACTTCAGCCCTTCATGTTACATTATCTCTTTCCTCTTTTTCTTTAAAATTGGAAATCATCATATTGTCCACAGTTGTCTCTTCCTCTCTGTTCAATATGTGCTTTGCCTGTAACTTTCTACCTTAACTACCATGAATTCTGTCATGATGTGAAAGTCATATTAACAAAGCTGTTTCCCTGCTCTTGTGTCAACCATTGATTTTCAAAAGTAGACTGTGGGTTTTCTTTAAATCACCAAGATATCTTCAATGAACGGAGCAGAACTTTGTCAGCTATAATGTTGCTGTTTTTTTGTTGTTGATGTTTTGTTTTTCTTTTATCTTAATATTTGGTCTGCTTTGAGGTTTTTGGAGAAAGCACCACCTTGTTTGAAATATGCTGTAGCCTGTAGCTCTGGCACAGAGGCAGATGAGTGGTGAAATATTTGTGCTATTTAGAAGGTCACTTTAAAGTATTAGGATACATTGTAACTCAGCATAAGGGAGAGCTGATTATGTTCAAATGTTTTAACTGTGCAAAAATGTAAGTTGGGAAAATTTAAGCCCAAGCAGCTTGCTTGGAATAAGCAAATTGCCTTGTTGACAACATAGAAACTAAATATGAGAGGTTATACTGACCTTGTTGGCTAGAAATGAAATTACGGATGTGACATTTCTGTTAATGTAGTCAGTCATAATCTGCGATTACTTTTTTGTTAACAATGAAGTGTGAGGGTAAGATGGATTGGTAACAATAAACACTATAAGAAGTAATGGAATTTTCTGATGCAATTCTAACAATGTGATTTGAGGCCAATAACAATCATACTAAGGTATGGTAATGAATGTGTTTTAGTGAAGCTTTACAGTCAATATGTGCAATTGGTAAAATAAGTCATAAGGGCTTCTTTAAAAAGTATTTATGTTTCTGCACATCATGCAACACTCCTGCCATGCAGTGTACACCATTTTTTGATCTCAATAAGAAATATTAGCTCTATCTTTATATTTCTGATTAAGTAAACCTGCAACCTTTCCTTTCTATGAGTGTTAATATGACCAGAAAAGGCAAAAACAAATCAAAATAAGAAATGTCTGTCCTTAACTGATATTAATCCACACTGTTCACAGGTGAAGGAAAGAGAAAAGCAAAAAAGTTGCCTATGGTTAAATTAATGTACTAATGAGAAAATTCTAAGCTGAACTGATGATGGAATCATTCACTCTGGACTCTGACCCTTTCATTGGCAAAGACGGAAATTCCATATTTGCTGTCCTATGTTTGCCTGTAGTGACCTTCCTCTCTTACAGGTAGACTGTAAGACCAAATCACTTTGGATGTGCTGCTCTCATTAAATTTAAAGGAATTTTCTAAGGTATAGAAATACTATTTATTCATCCCTCAGCAAATCTAATAGTATAAATCATATTGTAAGGAAATATCTCATTTTCAGCGGCAGCAAATATAAACACAATCTCCATTTTTCTATTGTAGCTAAACAATCTATGCAATGTTTTTCATAAGTTTTCACAAGATTAGTAAACGGTCATGTTATAGCCTGATTAAATTTAGAAGTTTGCATGGGAGAGAATGTTCCCATGGCCATCAGTCCCTTCTGTACTAAAGTAATAAGTTACTGTATTGAACTATCTAGCAGGAAGAAAATGCTCATTCCCTTGATATTTATCCTTCCCTCATGGCTTCTGTACAAAACTTAATTTTTGAATTACATAAAGCTCATTCGAACAATTTTTTAAAAAATATCATAAAAGTAAAAAATAGATTTATTGGATAATACAACTAATGTAAAAGTTTAGTGGTCATAATTGGTTTGAATCACAGTTTGTGTTTTCCATACAAATTTCCTTAGGGCTGGCAAGATTAGTTTAAAAAAAAATATAAAATAAAATAAATAAAATAAAATAAAATAAATAAAATAAAATAAAATAAAATAAAATAAAATAAAATAAAATAAAACTATAAAATAATATAAAAGTAAAAAGTTCATTTCTCTTTATCAGAATTGAAAATATTTGCTTTTAGATCTTCTAAGGAAGAAAATACAGGGTTTCTTCTAAGGAAAAAAAATACATGCGTAGGAACAAAAAATAACCATATTAGTTTGAACGTAAAGTCAACAAGCCCACTCACCTGCTCATGAGAATGCCTAGAAGGAAAGACTAGAGGAAAATATGTAAAATAAATATATATATATACATATATATACACTGATATTTTTATATACCATTGGCTTTCATCAATTGTGAATTTTCAAAGTCTGAGATTATACCTTCCTTTGGTTTACAGTTCATGACAGATCACTTCTTCTGGCAAATTAATTTAAAAAAAAAAAAAAAAAGAGTGCGTGTGATTTTCTTTAAATACCTGATAATCTGTTTTTGCTTATTCTAGTTTGTATGTTGCAAGGAACAATGAAAAAAATTACTTCTTAATCTTTTTTATCAATTGTTTCAGTCCTTTAAGAAATGTATTGGTGTGATTGATGGAACTAAATCAGACAGCACAAGCAAAGTGTTTTGAGTTTTGTGATTTTATTTTTTATTTTTTATTTTTATTTTTTAAAGTCAGCCCTGGGTACCTTTTCAATTAGTTTCACTTTTATTATTTTACTTACATCCCATTTTGAAAAGGAAAATGACAAATAGTAATGGCAAAGAAAGAAAACACAATGACAATGGACAGTATTTTTATATTTTTGTCAAATATTTAACTTTCCTTTTTTTTTTTTTTTTTTTTCAGGCCAGTAATATACTTACTGGTTAATTTTTTATTTTGTCAAAATAATTTTCCACTCACATTCTTTGAGTTTAGTCTTATATTTCCTCTTGTTATATTCTTAATATTCTACTACTATCCTCTATTGTAAGTGTACCAAGTATACTTTTTTTTTTTTAATATAAATTCAGGTTTTGTATTTTGCTCTAACCTAATAAAAACCTGAACATTACATGTTGTCTTGCTAGCAGTACATATTTTTTTTGTTCTGTTATAAAGACGGATGTAAATCTTGAACTAGTGAGAGACATGAAGGTAAAAGTAGTTTTACAGCAGAGTAAAGTTGATGTACATAGTACGAATATTTTGAAAATCATAACAGATTCTGGTTTTCAATGGTTTCTAGATTTGAAATTGTAATATGCCTCAAAGCTTCCTAAATGACTTTTCAATCTCTTCAAAAATTGCTTTTCACTTTTGTAATGTCTTCCATGACAGAATCATCTTTTTTTTAAGTGACTTGAGTGTTACTCAAACATAGACATGAGCTTTGAAAAGTAAAAAAAAATTGACATTTTTTTTTTTTTAACCTTATTTATATTTCATACCTCGAGGAGGAGGTAGGGGTGGTATAATTGGGAGGTCAAGGTAACAGTCCGGATAGTGCCACAAGTATTTTTATGTTTACACCATCATCTCTTATCAGTGCTGATGACTGTGAGATAGAAGCACTACCATTTTTTTCAGAGTGCCCTGTAAAAATCATAAGCCATGAGATAAAGTGCTTACAGAGAACATAAACTCTTTCAAGACATTGGCAGAGTTTATAAACTCCCCAAATCATCTTATGTTCTAATTTATATTAATGTTTCATGTATAAATTGTAATATCTATTGGCATAAATGTTGTTTTGTAGTATTTAAACTCTCAGCCTTCTTAGAGGGATCAGTGAACATAACAAGCTTATAGGAACTGGAAGAAGTGCATGTAGACTTTGTAAACTTTCCATTTGTAATGCAATCAACAACCAAAAAATGGGTGAACAGGACCTTCTCAGGATCTGTAATCCATACAGGGATACCTAAATATTTAGTGACAAAATATTAAAATACTTTCAATGTATCTGCTATTTCCTTTCTCTATGTAAATTTCTAAATCCACGAGAGAACTTGAGTGTTTTGAACTGAGTTTTACATGTCTGGAGTTTAGGTCCAGAACATGAATATTTAAATTTTCTGACCAACCACTGAAAACCCATTAACATTCTTACAGCTGAAGTCATTTTTATAATTCATGTTTCCTTTCTGTGCAGATCTAGAACTATCTCGGTTCTAATGCTTTTGAGTAACTTGGCTAAAATTTCATGTCCAAATCCTGTGTTGTGAATAAATATATTTGTCTAGCCTTTCCAGACTCCTTTCCAGTGCCTGTCGATCTGTGCAGAGTTTTAACATTCCCAGAAACATTATAAGTTGCAGAGTGTAGTAGTGAGCTGTTCAGCCACCAGTAAGTTTCCTGATGGGTTGGGATGCCGTGTCCGTTGTGGCACCTGCCATCACACAGCACAGTCTGGCACCAGGTGCACCAACACCTGCCCTTGATAAGGCAGGGGCTGCCCCAGGCCTGCCTGTGAGGCCCAGCAGAGCAAGCCTGGCCTGGCCAAGGTCATCAGCTCCTCAGGACAACATCTGCCAATATAATGAGTAACTCTATCCTATTGAAACCAGGACAGTATCTCAGGAGTGCTAAGATAACTTCAAAAATCTTTGCTTCATCTTATATATGTATGCTTTTTATTTTTTGTTTAATATAATTGTTAATAGCAAGGACCTGCAAGGTCACTGATAGGTAGACAAAAATACAAGTGATACATACAAAAAATACAAGTGATACATACAAAAATACATAGACACACGTTTTTGTAAGGCAACTAACTTAGCATCATAAAATAGTGAGAACTCTATCCACCTTTCACTATTCAATAATCTAATCTTCTTTAATATTTCTATTTTTATCCTTCCTAATTTATTTTTATTTTCTTCCCCAAATCCATGAAATTATCTAATTGGGAGTTAGGTGAAACCTTTATTGATCTTTTTATTTCTTTTGCATTGCCAGCATAGCATATCAGATGAGATATTAAAAGTGTCGAATTTCAAGGGCAATTTTATGTCGCTTAATAGTCTTTCCGGTGGTTAACCACAGCACCCTTTCATTAACAAACAAGCAATCATCGTTTTCTTTCTTTTTTTTTTTCTTCAGCCATTAAGATGGTAAATGAAATAAATAGCTTGTTAATGCTGGATTGTGGAAACTTCTTGAGACCTAGTGTGCTGAAAAGAACAGATTAATGCCCTTACCACTGTCTTTGTATGTAGCTCACAAATGATACACTTGAATCTGATTTTCTGTAAAGCAGTGCAGATTCATGTAAAATAACCCATACAGATAAGAGACAAGCACTAAAAATAAAAATACATTTGTAAAAAGGTTTTGTGAAGCAAGAGAATTTGCATTACCCCATACTTTCCTGCTTGGAAAAAAAAAATATATATATAAAAAAATGTATATATAAAAAAAATAAAAATAAAAGAGAGAACTCCATGCTTAGCACATCAGTCAAAATCATTGAAAATGCAAGAACCATTTATCTGGGAAATGTATTTCACAATAAAATCCTAGAGTAATAATTAAAATTGGCAGATCCAAGTCTGCTATTGGTGGCAGCAGTCTTACTAAGGGAAAAAAGATACATAATTTTTGTAATGTTCCATTGTGCATCAGGCTGTGTTAATTTTGGACATGGTGTGCTTCACTGAAGATGGAAAGGAACTACATAAAAATTACTGTTGTAATTTGGTAAAATAATCAAATCCACGATTTGTTTTAAGGAGAATGAATAGAGTCTGGAAACAAAAGGCTCAGAGAAAGATTATTATTGATTTGCATTATAGGAACCACTTCAAGCAGACACGGGAAATCTTTCAAGGATCATGTGTTGGCTTGTATTTTCCTTTCCCAAAGGGGAGGTTCAGCATGCTGCTTGAAATTCCCTGGGAACTGGAAATGCAAACCCTCAAAAAAGCAAGATGTTACTGCTAAGTTTTTTCTTTCTTCTTGTGGATCTCCAAGCTTAAACTTAGCAGGCCCCTGACATTTCTCACATACCATCCTCTAGATGCTGCATGCCTGTCTTTACTTTGCTTAGAATACATCCTGTACTCAAAATTGTTATCTCTGTTTTGAAATTTTTAATGAAGAATATGCTCTTGTTACTGTCATAATATGAAATGAAATCATGGCCATCAGGAGTTTAGTCTATGTGTATGAGGCAGCATAAAAGAGGAATGATAAGGCAATTAAATTCTTCACACAAGGCTGTATAAGACATGTCAAGGGAATCCTGGTGAGGGCCTAATACCTCAAGATCTGATCCAGCTCTGTGCTTCACCTGATGCAACTGGATTTCTCCAACTCACAAGCTGGTCTGTCCTTGGTGATGTGTGCATGCTTCTCGTATCTGGTCTTGTACACAGCTTGGGCAGCTCCACCTCAAATCTGCCCTTAGTCAATTCTGGGAGGTTGACTGAGGAATTTATAGCTCCTCTCCTCTATGCGCTCTCTCTTTCTTTGCATGGTTTTACTTAAAGAATCAGCCCAGCAATAAACTTCAATTCAGAGGTCTCATGAGCTGCAATCTCAGTTATGCTCATTTTCATTTTATTTTATTTTATTTCATTTTATTTTATTTTAATTGAAAATTAAACATATAGATATAGATAGATATTGATGATATAGATAGTGGTTTACTAAAGAAGATGTTTTGGGCTTGATGTTTCTTGTCTTCTCGTTGCCTGTGTTGAGTCTTCTTCTCTTAGGCTGTTTGATGTCCTCACAGGTTGCATGTCTGTATGTGTCCCTGTAGCTGTTTTCTTTTTTCCATTATTTTGACTACTTTTTCCATAAGTATCACATGCCTGGTGAAACTGTGCACATTTGCTGAGTTCCCAAGTCACACCATCATTCAGGGTAATATTGCAGAAGACTGTACTGTCTCTTGAGGGCTTTTTGAAAAGACAAGAAAATCCACTTTCATGCTGTTGAGGGCCTGTATTAATAATTCAGTTGCTGTCTTTATTCACCATTTTGACAGTAAACTAACCTAGAAAGAATACATATTTTTTGTTAGTTTTGATTCTTACTGAAAGTGGGGGAGGCACATTTATCAGTCTTCTGGTAAAAATATCTTTCTCTACTGCCTTCCTCCTTCTCCATCTCTCTTTCATTTCTAATGTTTCAAATTATATTTTTCCTAAAGGAAAAGACAAGAGTGTTGCATTTGAACTCAGTCAATTCCCTTTCTCCCACTCAGGTCTCAGCCAGTGTGCATCACAAAATGCATTAGTCCTGTTGATTTTATTAACTCATGTTTCAGTAGATCTTGAATCTCATTCTAAGTCACCTCTGATCATATATAAGGCTCGTGGTATTTCACCCTTTTTTTTTTTTTTTCTTTAATCTCTCTTAAGCTGTTTTTTTTTTCCTGGCTTCCTATTCAACACAAAACTAATCATGACTTTGAAGTTTGTGTTGTAAAGTGAGCTGCATAATCAAACATTAAACTTGTGACATTCTGGGTTTTATTCATAACAATTTGAAATTCTGGCAAACATTCTTTTGCACATTGTAATAAGTAATTATTAGTCATAGGTCTTTAAATTCAATGATGAAGTAGCCTACTGGTTTAGGAATGTGGATGGTTATGGATTTTTTTTGGATTGTGGTTAAGCTTTCTTTAAGTAAGAAACAACTGGAGGAAAAACAAACAAAGTGGAAACAATCTAGAAAGGAAGGGATAATATCAATTTTGAAACTATAGCTTCAAGTGATAATGGGAAGTTGAGCACTACTCTGGTCTAGATGGATACACACAAACAGTCTTCATGTGGCATGAAAAACAGTGTGTAATATTGAGGCATTCAAGGACTTGTACTCAGAAGTTTTTGGGTTACCAAATCCATTTTGTTCTGGGTTGATTTGTGCTGAGTTGTTTTTTCAATGTTTGTACTGGGTTGATCTTAGGATAAAATGTTCAACAGTTTGACTCAGAACATGCCCAGAGAATGCTGCTTTCCAGTCAACCCATAATCACTTCCCACTTGGACTGGGGACTAAGAACTTACTATGAAAGCATGTACCTCATTTATGTTATTTTGAAATGTCATTATTTTTATTTTTTTTAATTCTTTAATTGTTTTAATTAAATAAAATGTTATTATTATTACTAAAGAACATAGGAGACTTTAGTTCTCAAATTCTTGAAAATGTTTAAGTGCACAGGAAATCATGAGTAATGTTATTAAGCGAGTATTTCCTATTACCAGAATAGATGTCAGATTGACTGTCAGATTGTATAGTTTTCAGGAAAAAGTGGGTACAAAAGCTGCCTCTAATTTTTTTAGACCCCTAAAACAATATGCTCATTCTCCCTAAAAGCCAATAAAGTGTTAAATACCTTTAATTTCTCATTAAAATCTCAACAGATGTCACTACTATTTAGTAAGTTAAATATAATATCTAAGATGGGTAGCTAGAACTGTTTTCTGAGAGTTCCTCCAATCTTACCACATACATAACAGCTAAATTAGTAATTTTCCTTGTTCAGTATAAAGCCCTCCACTGTTCCACATAAATACTCAAGCTTAGCAAAAATAAATAAATAAATAAATATCTAGCACCCGGCATTAACAGTTTCTGATCTGAGAATTTTGCTGATGGCCACCAGTTCAGGGCAGGTTGTGAGACTGTCTTCTAAAAATTCTTTGCCCCTCAACTCCTGCAATGTTGGAAGTGATCAGTACTTGCCATAGAAAATAATTGAATGAGGTGTATACATCAGGGACACAGGGATGCAAGGGTAGATTTCTAATCTTAGACAGACTTTATTGAAGCAATTTATTTTGCTCTTTATTTGAGTAGAGTAAGACACAGCTTTACCACTTCCTAAAGGTTTTTATTTATTTATTTATTTTTCTTTAAGATAAATGTTCTGTTATTCTTTCCTTTTCACTTTCTAGCAGCTTTCAAAAGCAGCACTAGACAACTCAGTTGCACAGCTTGCTTTGGACAATAATATTAAATGGATAATAAACCAGAGTAGTTGACTATCTAGGAACAAAAGACCTAGATTACAAAACCACACATATTTCTACTTCTTTGGTATCAGTTACTGAAATTCCTTCAAATCCTTTAAGATTTCAGAGACTTTTTAGGTGCATACTTTCTTACTGAGACAAATAAATTGTTCACAGGAAAGTTGATTTGGGATGCTCTCTGGGCTTCAAGTGTGTATGTATATATGTGTACATGCAAATATTTTATAGTGTATACGTAATTCTTTATATAACTACATTTTCATTTTAAAAATATGTTATAGATCACACAAGAAAAGCTGAAAGTTTTCAGCGTTTTAAAATATAGTTTGACACGTTTAATTCTGCAAACCTGTGCTAGCATAATAGATACTCAGGAGGGTCACAAGTAAGAGGTGGCAATAGCATAATGTTTCAGAGGTCAACTGGTCAATTACAGTGTGTCTACATCGGTACAGAAAATTTGCAGATGAGCATAGTTCTCTATTATCAGAATCTCAGTAGGGAGAATTAAAGTGATTTAGATATTGTGCTGATCTGTCATGACTCGGGTAAAGGTGGATTTAATGAGATCACTGGCATTGCTTTGCCCCTGTTCGGTAGCTCACTAATCAGGAGAGCTGTGAGAATTTCAGGAACCAAAAAAATATACTGAAAGCCTGAAGGGTCTTGGTGGATGAAGAAGCAGTCAGTGATTTGGTTTTCTAGCTTATCCTATGTATCCTCTCTGTCATAAGGAGCAGTTGATGTCTGATACAGCATCATCTGTTAAAAGCAATGTTGGAAGTTATCTGAGGAGGCTGATGCCCTGGTTTTGCCCTGCTGTGACTGATGCACTTAATGAAACATTTTATGTCACGTTGCTATAATTTCAGTTCCTGTCATTCCTCTCAGGTTCTTTTTACGTTACGGAATTCAAGATACCATGTAAAAAAATATTTTTTAAAAGATGAGAGAAAAACATTTTCCTTTTTTTTTCATTATATTTTAATAAAAATGAAATAAGCAATCTTATTTTAATATTAAATTCATTAAGCTTTAGTGTTAATTCATTCCTTTATCTATAAATACTACTACTAATAATAATTTTCAAAAATGTATGATTCATTTCAGTAATATGAACTAATTATATACTTTCTTGGCATCTGTTATACTAAGCGGTCCAAAATTTGTTATGAACTGATGGAGAAGGGAAAAGAAGAAGGTGGGGGGGAAACTTCCATACACACTTTTGAGTTGTGGCTTTGTTTCCCAGCTCACCTGCCAGCCTATTTGGTAACTCTGTCCAAGTCATTTCACTGAGGTCTTTCTGTGTGCTCCTGTCTAGTTTCCAGGAGGGCTTCTATCACACTGCAGCATGGTACTATACTGTACATAATTAGAGCACAACACTGTAATCCCATCTGTTTTGAACTCCTGTATTAAACTCAGATAGATGAAAAATTATACCTGCTCCAGAGAGATTTATGTTGATATGGAGTATGGTTTGGAACAAATTAGCAGTGATAATATAATAGCCGAAGGTGGGCCATTAAGAGTTACTATCTGTTCCTTTCCCATCTCCCTCTGTCTCTCTGTGAAAATGCTGTTTGTTACCTTATGGCTAGTAAAATCTGATATTGCTACCTTCACTTATATTTGTACTTCTCTTTTTCTCTCTCTTTTTTTCTAGCTATCTCCTTTTTGTGTCATGCTCTCAGCAGTTAACTCAGAAATGAAATGTTTTATTTATCTGCATCAAAAAACAATAAATGTAGCCTTAACATCTTCTTACTATGAATTGCATTGAGAGCAGAATGCCATTCTTCAGCTTTAAAGGTACTTTCTGATTTTTGAAGTGCTCCTTTCATTTGTGTTCAAAAGTTCTTTTTTTTTTTTTTTTTTAAGAACTTCAACTAAATTTTACAAAAGATTTTCCTGAAAGAATGGTAATTGCTAATTTACAGTTTCATTTTCCCTTCTTTTCTGATTTCATAGGCATTATGAAGGTATTTCCACTGTGGAGTATTATTCTCCAGTTGTATTTTTTCTGTATTTCTGTTTTTTCTTGAAATATCTTTTAATGGCTACTGCTAGGGCTGAGATTCTAGGTTGGACAGGACCACAACTGGTCTGTGTGACAATTTTAAAAAAGTTTCATTATCAAGTTCTAATTTGAAAGTTAATTGCTTAACAGGACAGTGACTATGGAAAGGAATGAGGTGAGGAAATTATTTTACACTTCTTCAGATGAATTCTTTAACAAAAAAAAAACAAAATAATGAAGTAGATAATCAGGTATGCTAATAATAGAAGTATGAATGCAACCTTGAACCTGGAGTAATTCCTGACACCTAAACAATTTTATGTTGTTCTAAACAAACAGGAATTGATTTTATTTATTTATTTATTATTATTTTTAATTACAAGAGATTAAATGACAAGATTAATTCCCTAACTAATCCTGAACGCTAGCAACATCAAAAAGTTGTGTAAGTGTTAGAGCAATATTTCTATTCAGATTAAATTTACCTCAATAAGAGTTTTTCTTCAGTAGAAGAATGCCATTGTATGTTGTTTCCACAACAAATTGGAGCATGAACTCTCTTTTCTTAACACAATTAAAACAGTGCTTTAATGTGTGTATATATAAGCGTTCTTTTTAAAAAGTAAAACACACACAATTAAAACTGTGCTTTAATACAACAAATGTGGGTATATGTTCAGAAAGTTCTTTAAAAAAAAATATAAAAATAATATAGCTATTTGGAAAATAAAATAGGAGAAAAAATAGCATCTACTGCATGGTCTTGGGAGGCCTGCAACTTTAAAGCAGAATTTAAACAGTCAGTTTGTTACTTTGACTTGTGTCAAGAGACTAAAATCATGCATTCTGGGCATTGTCATGGCAAAGTGCCACACTATTGTAGGTTTTCAGAATAGTATCTGCTCGATTTTTTACCTACTGATTACAATTTTGGTTAACTTGGTAGTGATTTAGTTTCCCTACCGAAAAATAGTAGTTTTCTCATTAATTTCTCTGTGGAAGGCAATTTGAAATCTAATAGTAACATTTTTTTTTTTGCCCAAAATGCAGAGCAAAAATGATACCTTCTCTTTTATTCTGTACCACAAAACCGCTTTTCCTTATTTTTTTTCTTAACATACAGTTATTTATTTATTTTATTTTTCACACTGTTAGATGTGACACGATACTGTGAGAGACAGATATCAAAGCAAACCATTCACTTAGATCTTTCTTTTGTGCTGTGACAAGCATATTGGCAAGACATTAAAGTGAAAGCTCCTTATTTTTATTTTGTATTAATGTGAATGTTTCAGAGAGGGAAATACAGATATGACCACTGAAACCATTGTAATATTAAGAGAACAAAAGAATGAATATAAAAAGATTATGCTAATTTTTTTTCTGACTTTATTTCTCAAACATGAAAGAACACTGTATTCTATGTTGCTTAAATTGTCTATTTTAAGTAAAAATACTTTTATTTTGTGCCATAAACAGATTTTTCTTGAATGAATATTGTTGAACATTCATGAGAGATGTAAGACGGAATTGCCCAGAATTACTGGGCAAAACAATACAGTATAGTACAAGTGCATACAACTGCATTGATTTATGCATAATTCAGTGACAATAGCAGAGAATTTGACCACTGTTTCTCTGAAACTGTATTGACTCCTTGGGGATATTGGATTCTCTCTTAGATTAAACGATTATACATTTTAAAATAATAGTTGCCATTCCATGTATTCCATGTTCTTAAAGACAAGGTATCTGAAGTTGATATAGCGTATTTATTTAACTCAACTGAGAATTTAGTCTTTATTATGAAAAGGAATTTAAACTTATTTGTTTATAGCCAATACTGTGAATCTTTAGGGGGATTGTCAGCCTGGAAGTGAAGTTAAGGGATGGTGTTGGGGAAGGCAGAACAGATTTCTTTTTCCCAGAAGTATGTTTCGCCTTTGAATAGCTACATACATGTCTCTTAGTACTGCAGGTATTCCAATGCCAATATTGTTAAGGATGGCATTGTTAAGGATCCCCACTTAAATGCCATAAACACTGAAATAAATGAAGGAATAATCACCTTTCCTTCTCAGTTTCTTTCAGCAGCTCACCTCCGTTAGAACTTTTCTCCTCAGGGAATGTTCAGTTTAGTAGCTCTCTTTCTCTCTCTTTTTTTTTTTTTTTTAAAAAACTGCAGCACTTATAGTTTACTGTAATTAAAGCTACTGTGTTCCTCACCTATGTCAAAGTGCAACGTTTCTAAGTCAGACATATTAATAGATAAAATACATATTAACTCCTCACAGTTACTTTAAAGTCACAGAAGTGGCTTTTTGGTTTACCTTACTTAGCTATGCCTTTACTAACCAGCTTCAGGAATGGTATTGCTCATGGTAGCAGGAAAAAAAAAATAATAATTAAAAAAAAAAAAATCCATTCCTTGGCTGTGAGATGGTGGCATAAATTCTCAATAAATTACATATTAATGAAATAAATTCTCTTACTATAACTTTCTGACACAGAGGTAAAACAAGTAGCCATATGCACTTCCAAAACTTGCAAAGTTCCCGTGTTTTCTCAAGGATCTGTGGAAGAAGAGCAGAGTTCTTTGGCTGTGGCCTGCCTGCATTTGGAAATGCCTGGTCCTGATGAAGACAAAACCTGTGGGGAACCTTCAAGTCCAGTCAGGTAGTGGGAGACGTTTGTTTGTACTCCAGGTCATCCTCTTCAGCACAGGTATTCATAACCCTCACCTCCTCATCCCAGTTAAAGGCACCCTAAGGACCCTAAACTTTTCAGCACTGACTGTATGCATCCTGTGACTCCTGTATGTTCCTTTAGTTTCCTTACCTCATGGTAAGGAAGATACCAGACACCTCTTGCCATGATGCCTCAATTACAGGTTGTGGTTGCCAGGTCCCCTGGTTCTGTCCCCTATTCTGCTGGGTCACTGATCCTGTGACATGTGCTGCTCCTCATCTTCACTGGCTGTTAGAAGTTTTCTTTGCCTACTCCACTTCTGTATGACAATGTGGCAGATGACCATAAGACCTTTGTAAAAGTTTCAGTCAGCTGTTTCAGTTCTTAGCAGCAGTATATGCAGGCTTTCTCAAATGTTTTGATTACACATTTTTAAAGCACTGTACAGTCTTTTTGTTTGGGGGTGGGGGGAAGAATTAAATATGTTTTAAAACAAATTAAAAAATTTAAAAAGTATATTTTTATTTTTAAAATTCCCTCCAGAGTTGTAATTCTTAAACTACGAGGCTGCAATCTATTTCTTTTTGGGTGAGTATTTACTCTGTTCTGTTACTTTTTACTGCAACACAGCCTTTTCCATGCTGTCAAAATGGTAAATTTTTCTCCTCTTGCGACATGTTTTGAAAACATAATAAAACACCCCAAACAATTTATCATGTTCTTGATTCTCCCCATAGTGCCATTAAGTCATTGCTGCTCCTGTTTACCAGGTGTAAACAATTTTTTTCCCTAGAGTTTGCTGGGGACAGGGAAGCTGAGTTGCTGACACTTGTAGGGTTTGGAACCACTGAGAAGGGGGTTGCCTGTGACTGTTCCCCCCAGAGATAGGGGGTAAGTGTGGGGCTTTCCCTATTGTCCAGTCGTCTTTAGAGGTGATGCTAGAATGGAACTTACATGTTTCCTATTCAGAAAGCAGCAACAGATTGTTATGCTGAAAAAAATAAAAATAAAAAATATTGTGGTGATATCATTTATTTATTCATTTATTTACTTATTTATTTATGTATTTATTTATTTTTTCCTGAAAGAGAGTGAGAGGCAAAAGGAGCTTTTAATAGGACCAAGACATCAATATTTAACAATAATGTGTCTTTTGTGGTCAGTGGAGATGAAAAAGGAATAACAATTTTTTTGTTTTCACTAGTTTATGAATTGTTACATGTCAGTGAGTTCGGGTAACGTTTGTGCTATTGAACACTAACTTCTGTGAGGAGAAAAAAAAGAAAAAAGAAAAAGAGAAAAAAAAAAGAAGAAAATAAATCAGTTATCTTCACAAGATTTTGGTTTTCTGCTTTCCCTGTCAGGTCATTTCTTTCCATCATAATTACATCTTGTTTAGATTCATAGTGTTATCTGTCACCTGTACGTAGAAAAATGCAAAATCCCAAAGTTGAAGGAAAATGTCTGAACTGAAAACTGCTCAAGAAGTTGGAAACATTTTTTTTTCCCAGCTCCTACTCATTTTAAAATAAAATGTGTTGACCTCTGTCATCAAGTTGAGATCACAGTTTCCATTTTCAACAAATGAATTTGCATTAAAAATCAGAATCAAAAGCAGAGAGTTATTGTAATGTTGCTGGATGAGTATCAGCTATGAAAAAAAAAAGTCACAGTAAAATTACAGAGATTAAAAGAGATTAAATGCAATTTAAGATATTTCTTTGGCAATGTGGGGATACCAAGTACAAGCAAATACAAAAAGATGAAGTTTAAATTTAAATATGACTGAATATTCACACTTAGTTTTTAAGATACAAATCTTTGGAAGCCAGGGGTGATGTGCACCAGGGAAAGAAATGCTGGGAAAAAAAGTGAGTAGCTTTTATTCTGTGTACTAGTCATTTTTACAAATGTATAATCCAAAGATAGACTGCCACTTCTGTTTTGAAAATGCATATGAAATAGTGTGGATTTCACTGTCACCATCAGTCAAGTGGCAAAATACTGTGTTTTGGTTTGTTTTTTTTTTACTACCTTTTCTCTTCCAGCAATTCAGCAATTAGACATTGTACCAAATGGTTCAAATTATATGCTTAGTAATCTCATTCTGTTCCCTGCCTGAACATGCATTAAACCAAACATACATCATCAAAGATGTGTGTGCCAGACTTTGCTTTGTATAGTCTATGGTTCTGGCAACTAGATGTCTTGGAGAACAGCACAGAGAGAAATTTGCACAAGCATTGATTGAAGTCTGCCTCAATCCCCCTGCTGCCAGTTGATGGAGGCTATTCCTGCTGTTTTGCTCACTTACAGGAGTTCAGCATGGATTCACTGGTTTAAAATATCAAGCAAGTTTTGAATGTAGCTATTATCACTCTGTTTTGAAGCCACAGGACTGAACAGATTAGAAAGAATTTGTCTGTGTTAGATGAGATTTCTGATACTGCCAGTGGTAAAACCATCATGGATTCATTAATGCTGACAGCAGCAACTGTTTTCCCAAATAATTACAGAATCACAGAAAGGTCAAGGTTGGAAGAGACCTCTGAAGATCTTGTAGTCCAACACCCCTGCTACGCAGGGTCACCCAGAGCACATTGTACAGGATAGCATCCAGGTGGGTTTTGAATATCTCCAGAGCCTCTCCACAGCCTCTCTGTGCAACCTGTCCCCGTGCTCTGTCACCCTCACAGTAAAGTGCTTCCTCATATTCAGCCGGAACCTCCTGTGCCTGTTGCCCCCTGTCCTGTTGCTGGGCACAACTGAAAAGAGACCATCTCCATTCTCTTGACACCCTCCCCTCAGATATTTATACACCTTGATGAAGTCTCCCCTCAGTCTTCTCTTTTCCAGGCTAAACAGGCCCAGTTCTCTCAGTCTGTCCTCGTACAACAGGTGCTCCAGTCCTCTCATCATCTTCATAGCCCTCCTCTGAACTCAATGATATGTTGATATGTTTCCTTTCCTAGATATGTTTCTTCTCCTATTTTCTTAGAAACTAGGAAACTTTTCTAGTTTCCTCATCACCCAAACTAATGAGTGATTTTTTCTGGTTTAATAGAATTTAGCTGGTAGGTTATGTTGAGGAAAAATTGTGAACTAACCTGAAGTATTCTTTAAATTGAGTACCTGTGTACTTCATTACTATTTACAAAATCAAATCTGGAAGAAAGTACAAGCTGTTCTACTGCTTGGTGTTCTCACAGGTGAGTCCTTGAGTATATTTTAATGTGAATTTTGTAATGCTTTAATTCATTTTCCTTACTGATTTAAATCCTAATGTTGCCATTTAAATACTAATAAACTATTTTTTTCCAAAGTTTTGCATTATATTCTAATTCTGACATTTTTTCTTGGTCAAAGGTTATGAACTCTTCCATGGCTAATAATTCATTTATATATATTTAGTTGAGTACTTTTTCTTTTGTGAGTAAAATACCATTTTGAATTTATTTTCCATAAGAGATGACAGATGATTTTTCATATTAGAATCAGCACTAATGCTGATTTTTTTTTTTTTTTAATTCAGGTAAGAGTTTTTTATCCTTTGCACCATTCTTGTACTTGCATGTGAAATTTACATATTGAAAGTGACCATCAAGTAGGTAAATTGTGCTCCAATTTGAATATCAATTCTCTCAAAGTTATTGGTTATGGTAAAAACATATTTATAATAACATTTAATAATGCATATATATAATGTATAAAATATGATAACATTAGAATACAAAATAGTTTGATTTAATATATGAAAACAAGGAATCTTAAATTGCATTTAGTTCTAAAATTTTATATTGGTTAGAAAATCACTGACATATTTTACTAAGCTGAGAATAAGCATAACTAGCTGTTATGCTTATATCACTAATTCATTATTCTCTTGAAAATGAATCCAATTTTTCAGATACTTTCCTGAATCCTCAGCAGCAATGGGAAACAACTTCAGTGTTTTAAGCAGTAATCATACCTTTGTTTGGGCAGGATAAAACCATAATGGAAATCTTATGGATATCTTTTTTGATTAAAAATTTACTGGTTATTTTTTGCTTCCTGGCAGGAAGTCATCTTATGTTCTGGAGATGCAGCTGTCTAACAGAATGTCATGTTTTACAAAACATCTCTTAGGTGAAAATCTCAAAACATTTTATGCAGATGGACAAATATTGCTAACTCAGAGACATAGCTTGATTTCAGAAGATGCCTGCAGTCACCAACTGATCTAGGCAATTGCTCTCCTAATACATACCACCACTTGTTCCCACCTGTTTTCATCTGTTGGTTCAATGAGATGATCACTTGGGTCAAGCTGTGAAGTCTGCACTGGAAGTCTGCCTCAGCCAATCTCGTGTGTCTTTTGAAATCACTTTTTAGATGAACTGCTAAAAAGCTGAAGTGGCAGCTCCTCTTGCCACTTAATTCCTCTGCTGTGCTTTGTTTTTGCATTGCTATTGCCAGCAGAAGTTGTCTTCAAAGGCATGAAGACATGCAGTTAGAGTATACTGGGATTTAACTTTTCTTTCCAGCTTCTGGTCTTTTTCTTTCTCTGGAGGAGCATGAAATTTATTTATATTGTTTGAGCCTGACACTTTGCTTTCCCCACAGATTTATTTTTTTTTTTTAACACAAGGGTCAAAAGCCCTTTGTGTTTCAAACCAAATGAAGTGTGCAATGTTCTCTGAACCAGTTGTTATACACAGATTTTTATTTTTACAAAGTATCAACTTCTAGAAAATTTTGATTTCTCCTCTGAACAACAAAAAAAATTCTTAGCTGTTTAAGCAGTTGATTTCCGAACACACAAGTGGGAGAGACAATATTATGAGAAGGATACACTCTTGCCAAATGTTCTGAGAATAAAGTTTTAAATAAAGTAAGAACTCAAAACATCTTAAAAGATCATGAAAACTGAAAGAAGGGGAAAATGTTTTGAGATAATCGTGAGCCTATTTATTTTCCCAGATACTCAGCAAAACAGACAAAGTGGCATATTTTCCAGGAGACAACCACTCATAAGCAGGATACTTTAAAACAAGGCTAAACAGCAGGAGTTCTGGGGACATTTGCATTAACTGAAGATGGGGCATGATCAAACAAGCTACAGGTGTCAGAAAGTGGAAGGAATAAGGGAGAAAAGTGTCTGCTAACACTAGCCTTGCAAACATAACCTGCTGTCCCTGCCACTTCAAATGTACAACAGGGGTTTGTTAAGTTTTCCTTTGTGTAAGAAGCCCTGACATTACTTTTAAGTTTTATATTCCAGCCCACTCCCAATTCCCAAAACTGGTATTATTTAAATTCTTTCTCTCATGGCATTTTCTCAAAGAATCAAAAAGAATGGGATTGCTTTCATGAGGTCAAGAAATCAATATGTTCAGTGAGAAGCAGAAAATGATTGCCTTCTAAAGACCAGGAAAAAATTATAGTTAGAGGGAAGGGCAATCCTGGCTGCTGCTAGTCAAGAGTTGGTAGTTGGTAAGACTGAAGGTAATCTTGATATTCTTTCTAAAGGCAATAAGGGTGGCAAGGAGTGGTAATATTATTTTGGAGATGGCAAGATCCAAACTTCTGTACTACT
Source organism: Anas acuta (assembly GCF_963932015.1). Lineage (NCBI taxonomy): Eukaryota > Metazoa > Chordata > Aves > Anseriformes > Anatidae > Anas > Anas acuta. The sequence continues at coordinate 77,426,570 of NC_088980.1, forward strand.
AAAGAGGTGAATCCCTATGGACTACTGGTGGAGGTAAACAATGTTGTAATTTTCTTGACTGGCTTTTACAATGCAACCATACACAAAATCACTGTCTTCTCAACTATGAGAGTGGCCATGATTTCCGGATAATAGGGACTGCTTTGTTCTTCTTTCTTCTTTTTCTTCTCCTCCCCCTCCTCATCCTCCTCCTTTTTTTTTTCTCACACTTTTCTTAAAGTGTATGTGATTTTCTTCCATCACCTGGAAAAGAGAGACTTTAAGGTGATTCGCTGTCTCTTTGGATGAACATCTAGTTTCAGACAATACATATTGGTTTACATTTTGCACAAATGCGTTTGACAAATAAATATATTAGGAACTATAACAAGTCAACTTGGGCATGAGAATGAGAAGTTATTTTCAAAGCTTCTTAAAACCCATAATGAACACAATTTAAAAAATAATTAAAAACAAAACACTAAAATGCAATTCTCTTTTACTGCTAATAAATAAAAATGGACTAATGTTTAAAGTTGGACTCTGGAATACTATAATATCCAATTTACTGTGGCTATGCTCATGTTATTACATGCTCATTTTCTTCCAGCTTTTAATGAGTCTGTCTTTCATTATAGCATTTTGTAAACCATTAATAAATTATAAATTTGTTCCTACTCAGCCTGAGTTTGATTCCCTGAATAAATATTAGTGGATGGATTTTTTTTTTATTTTCTTTTTAGTCTTTTCAGGTGGCTCTGCACTGAGTCACCTCATATATAATGCCTCTTCTAGTTTGTTTCATTTTAAAATTATTGTAATGTTTTCCTTCTTTACCTACTTCTGGAAGTATTTCCAAATCCAATGAAGGCCTTCTGACTTCTGCAGTATTTCAAGTTGAAGCATGCAGAACTGAACACAATAATATCTGGGAATATAATTAATAATATTCCTTCAGCAAAATATTTTCCATTATTTTCTGTCCACCTATTCACCCACCTGACCATTTTGATTATATTTCTATTATAGCTATTTCAGCACTATTAATGTTTTCAGTGTGCTCACTTACAGTGACATGTCAAGACTTTTGCCTGAGTAGACACAGTTAATTTAAAACTCAACAATGTATATGACTCATGCAAATTTTCCCAGCGTGGCTTGACTTGCACAATTTCAACCTGCCATTGTACTGACAAATTGCATAATATTGCTTGGTTCCTCTGGACTTCCCTAATTTAAAAGGCTAGTGTCATTATCAAATTTTCCAACACTTCTGTACTGTCCACAGTGTAAACAAGTATATTCATGCGTGGGTTAAAAACCTTTAGGCAACCTATTAACTCTTCCATTATGCCAATTGACAGCTTATTCCATTTATTTCCATTTATCTTAGAATATTTTAACACATAGATAGTGTTTCAAGAATGTTAACCTATTTATCACCACATTCTTCCCTCATGTATCTAGGGAAGCTAGTGTTATCTCTGTTTTGCATTTAAGGAAACTAAGTGTGGTGGTTTTACTTGGGTGGATGGCCAAGCTCCACCTCGGCTGCTCTCTCACTCCCCCTCCTCAAAGGGAAAGGGCTCAAGGTTTGAGATAAGGACAGGGAGATCATTCAACAATTGCTGTGACAGGCAAAACAGAATCAAAGTAGGGAGATAGTAAAATTTATTGCCTATTACTAACAAGCTAGAGAAGTGAGAAACAAAGAAACCAAAAATGCCTTCCCCCCATCCACCCTCTTCCACCTCCTCCCCCTGAGTGGTGCAGGGAAATGGGGGAATGGGGATTTCAGTCAGTCTGTAGCACTTTGTCTCTGCTGCTCCTTCACAGTCACTCTCATCCCCTGCTCCAAAATGGGGTCCCTCCCATGGGATGCCATCCTTCCCAAACTGATCCTGTGGGGGCTTTCCACAGAGAGCAGCTCTTCAAGAACTGCTCCAGATATGGGTCTGTACCATGGGGTCCATCCATCATGAGCTGCTCCAACCTGGGTCCCCCATGGGTGGCAGTTCTCCCCAGACTCCCTGCTCCTGCGTGGTCTCCTCTCAACTAGCTGCAGCTCCGGCCCAGAATCTGCAGCTCCAGCCCAGCGAGGGTTCTCCATAGGCCACAGACTCCTTCAGTGCAGGTCCACCTGCTCCACCGTGGTATCTTCTATGGGTTCCATCGTGGAGATCTACTCTACCGTGGTACTCCATGGGCTGCAGGGGCACAGCCTGATTCACCATGGTCCTCACCACAGGCTGTAGGGGACTTCTGCTCTGGCCCCTGGAGCACCTCTCTGTTTTTTTCCCTGTCTTAAATATGCTTTCACAGAGGCACAAACAACATTGCTTATTGGCTTGGCTCTGGCCAGCAGTGGGACTCCTAACATGGGGCAGCTTCTAGATTATTCTCACAGAAGCCACCCCATGGCCCCCTGCTACCAAAACCTTGCCACATAAACCCACTACACTAAGAAAGAAAAGACAGAATAAAATATTTCATAGTGGGATTTTACATGAAAAGATAGTAGTAATTCTTTACCTTTAATTTATGGAAACTTTCCTTACCATTTCTGAACATTTTTTTTCCTTGTTTGTTTATTATTTGGGGGGGGGGGGGGTGGTGGAGAGGATAAGCTCTGAGCATTTTGAAGATTTTGCCATCTTCAGAATACTGCTTGAGGAAGTATTCACTAAGCTTCATAACTTAGTCCTGTTGGAGTTGTACATCTCGTATTTTTATACTAACCAGCTCTGAGACACCTACACATAATCCCATGGAGCTTGCCATCCTGTGTAATTTGAAATGTTTAAATAGAAAAAAAAATCCTATATTTTTTACAGATGTTCATTTTATTTGTATATTTGTGCTTTTGTTTGGATTGAAAATGAGACTTTCCTCTATAGGGTAAGGTGAGGTTTATATGTATAGCATTCCCAAGCATCAGGTTCTGTAGAATAGAATAGAACAGGACAGAACAGAACAGAACAATTGGAAGGGACCTACAAAGATCTTCAAATCCAATGGCCTTACCACTTCAGGGCTGACCAAAAGCTAAAGCATATCAATGAGGGCATTCTCCAAAGGCTTGTTGAATACTGACGTGCATGGGGCATAAATCACCTCACCAGGAATCTTGTTACAGTGTTTGAGCACCCTCGTGGTAAAGACATTTTTCCTAATAATCAATCTGAACCTTTCCTGGTGCAGTTCTTGTGCTGCTCCCATGCATTCTGTCATTGTTTAGCAGAGAAAAGAGACCAGCACCTCCCTCTCCAATTCTAAGTCTAATGCATTCATCTATACTCTGGACAGGATGTATATATGTATTTCTACAACAACACAGCTGAACTCCCCAATGACTTAGTCCTGACAACCTGCTGCAAAGGTTAGGCCTTGAATTTTGGGGCTAGTTCTTTGTGGTGTTTACTCCAAGCCACTTTCTATTCTGAGAAAACAGAAAGTGTTTTTTTTAAATAGCTAAAATCTAGGAACTTCTCCATTCATAGTTTTCTTGATTAATACACATCTCTTTTTCAGATATAGTGTCTCTCAGATATAGGCTATAGGATCTACTCCTTCCTCACAATTATGAATTTGGTGGACTACTCCATCCATTCCATTCAGGCCAAATAAAGCAGAATTAGAACGTGTTCTGTGGTTATCAATGACTGTTATTACACCCATAACATAACAACATAACACAATTATTATTGATAGCTATCATACAAGTGGGGTTAAGAAATGCATCTGGAATGACAGCATTTCTTCAGATTATGTCAACAATGACTAGATAAAAAGAAAAAGAGTTTTTGATTTTGGATCAGTATTAAAGCTTTGGATATTAACTGGGTAAATATTGTGGGTTTTTTTTTCAATGTATGTCTCCTAGCTGCAGTTATATTTGATAGTGGATTTACAGAGAACTTCATAAGAGACTGTTTTCCTCCATTGGTGACAATTTCGTGAATCCTTTCAGTTTCATTCACTATCTCATTCTTTGGGTATTACAGTGCTGGCTGAACTGAAGTACCTTATTTATATTCACTGTATTTATTATGACAATAGTAAACTGGGAAAAAATATGTGAAAGATGATGGGATTGTACCACTACCTGATTCATATCAATGGGAAGAGTACCCAGTTTTAAATTTATTGTGTTTTCTCAATTAATTCTCTCATGACAGAGTTTTGAAAGATATACTTACATTGGAATGACAATAGATTATTTTCTTCAAAACAGTTTCCTTTCCCAAATAAAATATTAAATATCTTAGACCCCCCTTCCTTGCAATTTATAAAGCTGGATGGAGTGAGAGAAATGTGTAACCTAAAGAGTCATAAAAGGTTGATCTGAAATATAATATCTGTCTTTCTCTCTGTTAAAGAATTTGTAAAGATAATATTTTCATAATCATCTGAGGCTTAAGGTTTTCTATTTTATTAAAAAGAAAAAAAAAAAGCCACCCAACAATGATAATAACACTCACATAGTAATTATTTGATTGGTGGGTGGTTGAAGAGAGTTTTTATGATCCACCTGCATTTTACCTTTAATTTGATTGCACTGTCGACATTAGTTTCCCAAAGGAACTAGATACATTTCTTCTTTTGCTGGTTGTGGATTACATTAACTGATGTTAGAAGAAATAGGTAGGTTTGTTTGCTTTGTTATTAGGGTAAATTGTTGAGCAAATCTATAGCTTGGTGTTGAATGATAAAATACTTAGTGTCATAAGCCTGTTACACCAATAAATTTTCTAAAAATGTAACTGAAGAGATTGTTAGAACCGTATTTTATTATTTATTATCTGAAATTCATGTCTTGTTCAGTAAGAGATCTGTTTAAAAACCCATAGCATAGCACGCCCTAGTCTGTGAGACAAAAATCTCTCTCTCTCAAAAAAAAAAAAAAAAAAAAAAGCATTTTCAAGCTTCTTCACTTTACCAGCTCAATTTCAAAATATTAAATGATTATTTTTTTTTTTCTAACTTTGGCGTGAAGTGTCAGAATTTTAAAAGTAATTCTAAAATGTGTTCTTAGTTTCAGGTAGGTATGCATCTAGTGAGGTTTCAGAAATTAATAGATGTTAATTTCAGTACTTTTGAAAATCTCACTGAGTGTGTGTCTCTATTTTTAGACACAGAAATGTCACTAGACATATAATCCCAACAAATTTCTTGTTGTGATGGTATTCCCCATTTTCTTTAGCTCATTGAATCTCTCCTTGTGTGTTTTTTGTTCTATTCAAAATATTTTTCCATCTTCTAGAAACTACATTCCATGGTGATTATTAGATCTAGACTTGTTTCTTTATACAACTGTTTGCAACTGTGGAGTAAATACCTAAATTATATTAAAATTTATTAAAATAATATATATATATATATAACAGAAATAATTAAGTTTGTGTTGTAGATATTACAAATTTAAAATAAATTTTAAGAGAAAAAAAATACCTGTGTAACCAAAAAGTAACAACTCCTGGAATGTGAATTAAAAGAAATAAATATTTCCATGTTAGAGTCCTGTAAAATTCAATGCAAGGAATTACTACAAGGGAGTGCTGTTCTTGCAATACTGATCTGCTTTTGTGGGGATATATACAGACAAATTTTAATTCCAAATGATTAATCTTAAAATTCAAGATCTTATTTTAAAGTAAATTACTTAAGTAATATCAACTTTGTTACAAAAATTGAAATAAGGTGTTTTCCAGCTTTATTAAACATATTTTTAAAAATCAGACTAGTGTTTCTGGAGTTTCTAGATTTGCACTGGGATCAGATTCCAGTATAATTGTGTGGGTTTTTCTTTCTTTCAAAAATCTGAGGAAAAAAAAAAAAAACAACACACACACACTCAAAGAGGCTGAAGCAAAATTTCTTCCTGAAATGAATCTTTTTTTTCTATCAAATATACAAAGTTTTGAAAGCATATATGACACACACACTTCAAAATTCCTTGCATCACACTAGGACATGTGGTTTGAGTAGTTATAAAAGAACTAAAAGGGTACAGTAGAACTAACAGGATAAGTAGTTGTATCATTTGAAAATATTTAATTGATGTTCTTATGGTCCTGGGTCTAGTACATCGTTGTGTTGAACAAATGGTTGAATAACATTTTGTAATGTTTATTTTCAGCAGAAGAATGCATTCTGAGTTGCTTGTCTTTCTCTCTGTGCCCTTACAGTTTATAAAATGGCAAAAATAGGATTATAAAAGAATGGGAAAGGAGAAATATTATCTTCTGCTTTAATTATAATTATGTATTTCAACCTTTTTTTTTTTTTTTTTTTTTTTTTTTTTTTTTTTTTTTTTTTTTTTCCCCTTGGCAATCTAACATTGTAGAATTGTAGAAATGCAAAGTTATGAAGGTTTTTGGTGAAGGTTATATTGCTTTTCAGTGAGTTGGTGTATCTGGATTAACCTCATCATCTTTGCTGGCCAAAGGCGATGTTTCTGTAATGAAGGCTTAACTATGTAAAGTGACACAGAGTTTAAGGAAGTTGTGGTTAAGTTAAGTGTTGTAGATGTGATAAACTGTGTTTGAAGGAGAATATAAATGCATATAAAATGTTGTGGTACCTCGATGAAGTGAGCACTCAGTGATACTTAAATCTATCACTAAGGATATTTTTGTTTTGTTTTGTTTTGGAAAAATTATCTCACTTAACTACAAGATTCCTTCATCTGCCCATCTCAGAAGCAGCATATAGTTCAATATGTCACTTTTTTACATACATCTAGGAATTAAGTGGACTTAGAATTCTTGCTAATTTAGTTTATTTTTATATACACTTTTACTAGCTTATTATACACACTTTATCATAAAAGATATATTTTAAATTTTCATTAAGTAGCCTGAAAAATATGTTACATTTAGGCAGATGGAAAGTAGGGAATAAACAGGCTTATGTCTCTGGAATTGCTCTTTTGCATGACACAAGGATCAAAACCATGTATTACCAGCTGTCCTTATTATAACCAAAAGAGGAGTCCCTAGTACAAATAAATTCTGTAAAAGACTTTTGAAATGCAGCATGTCTTTGCTTTAACACTGAATGCTAATAAAGGAGTCTTCTCATTATATTAAGAAATTATATTTTCATGAACTCAGTTTAGCAAAGCAAGCCTTGCTTATTATTAGCAATCCAGAAAGGTCATTATCTCTAAAAATCAGTACAAAATCACATTTTAAATGGAACCTTCTTAGAACTGCTGCTGCAGCTAGAATGGGTGATGGTGGTGTTCATGAGAAAAATAAAAGGCTACAAGATTTGAAAGCAGTCTTTTATGTTTTTTAGTTTGATTGTTTTTTTAATGTCAGCTTAACAATTAAAATATAAGCTGTATAATTGGAGATAGAGAAACAGAAAGAAAGAATAAAAACACATATTACTGTGCCTGGTAGAAATTATCTCAGTAGCCATATAGTATCATTTATTTATTCACACTTTATGAAGGGCATGAGTTGTTTAGGAGGTATGCTCACATACATTTCATGTGGATGTTGCTATTCCAGTGTGTTGTACTTTTTATGGTCCTTGTCCCTGGGCTGCGCTATGGTATTGGAGAGCAAAGAAAGCCTAAGTTATTTTACACTTCTCTAGCAGATACTGCAGACAGTTCTTTTTGCTCTGAATCATATGAATCCTTATTTATTTATTTATTTTCAATGTTGTTTTTTGTTGTAGTTTTGTTTTGTTTTGTCAGCCATTGTATCAACTGAAAGTACTGTGGACTTCAGGCCACCCAGCACAGCTTGTCACTCTTTAACTGTTATTGAAAGAGTGCTCTCTAATCATTTATTTATACAATGCTCTCTAAAAATAAAATAAACTAAAGTAGCAATTTAGCAATTTAATCTATTTTATTACCTCATTTTGATTAAAAGAAGCTAAACAGTTGAGACAAAGAGTTCAGAAGGTACATCTGAGGAGGTGAAGATAATAAGGATAAATAAAGTTACATGCAACTGATAAAAGTGGATTGAGAGGAGAAATTTTATTCTGTCATGTCAGGTAGCTGGAAGAGGATACATGAACAAGTCTTCAGATCCAGTTCCCAGTACAAATTTGTAATCAAGAACCCATTCTGTTGCTTCAGCATTTTAGATTTCATTCTTTCTACATACTTCTTGCTTTTAATATAATTTTTTAGCATTTCAAACAAGAAACTTAGATCTTAGGAAATATTTTGCATGTCCATGTATTTGTATATTAGGTAATTCATGGAAAATAAATCCTAAATGAGCATAGACTAGGAGCATATAAGACTGTGAGACATTCATGATGTTATCATCTAGCTTTGGGTGTTTTTCCATCTGTATTTTTCATAAGGATGATATCACCTTGCAAATAATTATTTAAAGATGAAATATTTAAAATGTATATTAATATCTTTGTTGTGTCTTATAACTCTGTTACAGTATCAGAATACCTTTTTATTCTAAAAAAAATAGTATTTTAGTCCAAGCATAATAGCAGTTTGTCTTAATTAATTTATCTTAAAATAATATGCTGGAATAACTGCTGATGCAATGTGGAAGTTGCAAATATGAATCCAAATTTGTTTAACCTGTAGAGAATTAATGATGTGATAACAATAAGATGGAGTAATTGCTTTAGGTTGGTAATTTACATAGTTTAAACAGGGCAGCCTCTAGACTTTAAATCAGTAGAATTAACACATTGGCTGCCTTTTAAAAGTGGAAGGTTCTATAAACTCTCAAAGCATGTTAATTGTGCAAGCATAGCATAGATTATGTTATTTTTGGCAGTCTTTCAAATATTTCCCCATATTAAAACTGTGCTTAATTATGTTAAGTCTGCATTAATATCTATCTTTTAAATAGATATTTTCCTTTTGTTTTTTTTTTTTCTCTTTTGGCAAAGAAGGAAATAAATATACATATAATTATTACAGTAAAAAAATGAGAGCTTGTGATTTTACAACATATTTCTGATAATGATGTCCAGTATGTAATGAACTGAAGTGTTCTTTTGGATAGCAACTAGCACAACTAATGTACTCAGATAATTTAATCTCCCCATACTGACCTACAAAGCAAAACTTAAGATCTAAGGTTATTTTAGGGTCTTATCAAAGTACTCAAACTTTCTAAAATGCAACTTTTCTTGTGTTTCTTGCCTCTTCAAGGACATATATAGTAAAACAACTGAATTTAATATTAGGCTAGATGGTAAGGTTTTATGAGGAATTGAATGAATACATTTTTCAGTTCATTTTGAAACAAATTTGTTTATCAGATCTTCATAAATTTTTCTGAGGCTATCATCTAACAGGATCATGGGTTTGGCACTTCTAAAAATCAGTCTGCGAAGTTCTATTGTGTTGACCATGTTGATCGTGTTCCCTACCGCTGAAGATTTTTTGTTGTTGTTTTTGTTTGGTTTGTTTGTTTGTTTTGTTTTTAATCAGCAAAACATGAAAATAGCTTTAAACACAGTATGTTGTTTCTGTAATACCTGCAGCTCCAGAGCTGTCTGGCTAGTTGTATAAAAATGATCAGCCAAGAAAGGACAAATAAACAGGTGTAAAGTAGCTAAATCAAATTATTTTGGTGATTGGCCATAAAATGGTTATGTTGATTTCTTCTTTGATGCTCCACTGAGGTTGAATAATTTTTATAGTAAATGAGGGATGAAATATTTTCAAAACCTCAGTAGACCCAAATATGAAACAATTATTTCAAAGGTTAAGTATTACAATGTGTTTCCAAAGTTTTCTTTTTAATATCTGGTAGCTGTTCAAAGGACCTTGTTTTAATGCTTTTTCCAAAACAACCTTTCCTTCCATCTACCTTTTTGGTAGTGTTATCGCTTGTTGAAGATACAATTTTTTAGAATGTTACAGCAGGACATTGCAAATAGTAATGACTGGACTATGTCAAATGTATGTAAGAGATTTTCTCAAGCCTTTTATGTGTTTTTATATTATGTATGTGTGATATGCATTTGTAACAAAATTTTATGATAAAATATTGGCTGCAAAATTAACAGCTGCTTCTCTCTGGCAGAGGCTGGACCCGGCTGAGCCAATTTTTGTTTCTAATTACTGTATGATAGAATTATCACTGTGGAAGTGGGTGGGGCAATCATGAAAGTGTTGAAGGTCATTAGTCCAGGAGATCGTGTCAATTGACCAAAAGTCTGTTATTCTTTCTTTTCTCTTACCACACTAACTTGCATGTAGAAAACACGACAAAGCCTATTAAAAGGTGAACAAAGTTTTTAGTGGGAAAAAAAGTTCCTGCTTCATTTGAAAAGTTCCTGCTTTGTCAGTTATGGTTCTTGATGTTAACTTCTTATCTGTTTCAAATATTTTTTTCTAGTAGATATTCTGCTCTAATAACACTATAGTAGTTCAACCGTATATGAACTACTTAAAACTTCTGCATGTCTTCATTATTCAAAAGAATCATTGTGACCAGAGATGAAATTAAATAGTTCATTTCTGATGGGAATTGTGAATACTGATGGATTTTGTTTGTGTAATGTACAGGATAAAAAGTTCCTGCCTTGGGATTGCATAGGGGTTTTAAAACTAGTTATAGAAAGCTAACATATTTATCCCATCCACTCATTCATCCACAGGTGTGTTAGCATGACTCTATTCAACTTATAGAAGCAATTATTAAAACCTAGAGAACTGGACCTCCTGCTTGGCAGGGGGGTTGGACCATGGTCTTCAGAGGTCCCTGCCAACCTCAGCCATCCTGTGATTCTGTGACAATTTGCCTAAACAAGGCAGGTAAGTTTCTAATAAAAGTTTCTAAGACAGTTTTGACTTCAAGGGCAAGTATTTTCCTGAGGTATATTCCTCAGGAAACACAGAAGTCACTGCAAGAAATCCAGCTATCACAAGCCATTTTTCATCTTGTACTACTGTTGTTGGCTTATCTTACTTGTTTAGTCTCCTTAATGGCGGAAGGTGATTCGGGCAAAACAATTATTACAATTATTAGTATATATATATATATATATATATATATATATATACATTACCTTTATTTTTTCTTTGTCTTGAATACAGTGCTTTAGACAAGAGGAATTGCTTTTTATCTTTTTCTTTAAAGATGAATTTGAGGGTGGTCTGCAAGGAATGAACATTTGCTGTGTACCATGGCCATCTATTTACAATTTATGTGTTCGAATCACTGAATTGCATAATAGCCAGTGATTTAATTGCACAGCCAAAAAAGTAATAGGTACAAGCATGATTGCCTGGTTGCTTTGGGAAGATGAAATCATTTCAAAAGTAAGCTGTTCATGTGAATGAGAGAGGAAGTAGATTAAGGTGTAATCTTAAAACTGTGTAATCACAGTTTTTAGCCCAGATATTGTAGCACAGAAAACAAGTATGTCCAGTGTGCTTTGCCAAAGACATTCTCTGGACCTATTAGTGTCTACAGAGAAGGGGTCATTTGGAAAATTTCTCATCTGTATACTTTTTTTTAAATATTAGATTCCACAAAATAAAGCTCGTTTCATGGTTAAATGTGTGGTGATTGATTAGAAAGATTGAACAATTGTGTCTGCAAATATACAATATATCTGTATCCAAATGAGTCTGCAGAGTCACTGGGTTAATTCCTTTCCAGAGTAGCAAAACTATTACCATTGTTACAGGATACTATCAACCACCATAAAAGAGGCTGAAACATAAAGGATTGTGTTGCATTGTGTTCCCCATAAACAGCAGTGCAATTGGATTTTGAAAGGATGCTATTTTGTATTTGTATTCTGTTCAATATTTTCTAAACTTGTGTTTGTTGATAACAAACTATGATCTAGGAAAGCCCTTGCCTCTTCTCTTGGGAAGAGAAAGTCTTCTCTTCCTAAAGCAAACCATCACAACAGTCTGCATTTTACTGTACCTGTTAATAGCTCCCTCCCCCATTAGTGGAGATCTCTAGTTTATTGCATTTTGAATGGAATGAAAGCAAATTCTGGCAGTTGCTGTCTTTGTCAATAACAGTACCTCTACCGTGGTATTTGGGCCTCTGACAGATGTAGATTTAGAGAACTAATTTCATTCAAAACTGTTAAGTTAAAATACTTGACAATAGTGCTAGGACACTACAGTGTTGAGGTAGGACAGCAAGAGACTTTCAGAGACACCATTAAATAGTAAAAGCATTGAATTTGAGATAAAAATCCTGGTTTAGGCCAATTTCATACCATTAAAAAGGGGCTCTGGGGAAAAAAAAAAAAAAAAAAACAAAAACGTTCTTTACACTTTCTATTCTTTACTCACTGAAAAACTCTCAAACTCTCACTGCAAACGGTGGCTATTACTTGGTTGCTTGAGATATGGGATACAAATGCTACATTTGGAAAGGATGTAAAGGATGTACTACAGGTGAGGACCTGATTTCTAAACTGGTAAGTGCACAGATTTCTAGTCAAAACTGCTTAACTGAATATAAACAATTTACTGGCTTAGAGGGAGGAAGTGGAAGAATCTGAATCTATAGCTCATTGAGTAATTGCATTCCTCTTTAAGGCAAAACATGAACCCATATTTTCTAGCAGCAGTAGCAACTTCAATTTTCTGTTCTTGAGCAGCATAAGATAGTTTGTAAAGGAGAATGTGAGTTTTCAGAAATTGCCATGGAGTGGAGCCTTAAATTCACATCAAGGAACCTTAGTCAACCCTAACCTTAGGAGTTTTTGTTGTTGTTGTTGTTATTGTTTTATCATATATTGTTTTATTACATATGCATAAGTCATCTGATACAACAAAGTGTCCTAGACACTAGACATTAGGACACTTTGGTATTAGTGTGAAGTTAAGCAAGTGACACATGGCAGTGACAATGACACATGACACTGGTAGTGACACATGGAAAGTGGATTAGGCATTTTATTGCCTTTCCTTGCTGAATGTCTCTAACAAACAGAAATGAGAGTTATAGTACTTTTCTGTTGTCATGGCATGCACCCAGTGAGGTGTGTAATACAAGAAGGAGTCTCTCAAACAAATTTTCTGTAAGACCTTTTCAGTTTTGCTAAGAGTGACTAGCTGAATGTTAGCCAGTAGCAGCATATAACAATCTCCTTATTTTGTTTTCCACATTGATTGTGTTGATTTTTTTAATTATTTTTTTTATAAATATATTGCAATCTATTCCCAACTAGACTACAGTTGAGATAGAGACAGTCTCTAGCATGATTTCAACCTCATTTTTTCATTGTATTTTTAAGTGCATTTCAAATCTGCAATTATTACTGTAAAACCTAGGAATGGTCCTTCAAGATAATTATGTTAAGGATATAGTCCTGAATCTCTATAGAATTTGATGCATATATAGGATTTGATGCAAATTTTCTTTTTATTTGGAAATTCTGCTTTCATGTGTTGAAGCAGTTGGATGATTGGAAGTTAGTAGTGGTAGTCTTCCTTTTCCCTGTTCTAGATTCACCATTGGAAAGCATTAAATTAAGATATAATGTAGTGACTGAGAGAACTTATGATTTAAGACTGGCAAAAATAGACTTGCTAAGTATGTCCCAAACATAAGAACAGACAGAATTCTCTTTTTCTCATTTAATAACTTTGTTGTTGTTGTTTTCTGCTTTACAGGGTCAAACAATTAAGAGGCAATTACTTTTCTATTTCGTTGGGGTTACTTTCTTGCACTTGATTTTTTTTTTTTCGTGATGACCCTAGCTTTCTCCACATCAGGAAGTCATTACCTTTGAATGATTTTGTTTGTCTTCACAGAGTCTTACAATCATAAAATGTTTTGGGTTGGAAGGAACCCTTAATAATCATCTAGTTCCAACCCCTCTGCCATGGGCAGGGATACCTCCCACTAGACATTTTCTCAAAGCTGCATCCAACCTGTCCTTGAATACCTCCAGGAATGGAGAATCCACAGCTTCTCTGGGCAACCTGTTCCAGTGCCTCACCATTCTCATTGCAAAAAATTCTTTGTTATTTAATCCAAATCTACCCTCTTTTAGTTTAAATCACTTGTCACTATACTCCCTGATAAAGAGTCCCTCCTCATCTTTCCTGTAGGTCCTCTTTAAATACTGGAAGGCCACTTTAACATCTTCCTGGAGCCTTGTCTAGGCTAAATAACTCCAGCTTTCTCAGCTTTTCTTCCTAAAAGAGGTGCTCCAGTCATCTGGTCATCTCTGTGGCCCTCCTGTGGACCTGCTGTAACAGTATCCTGTCTTTCTTATGCTGGGGGGCCCAGAGCTGAATGTAGTGCTCCAGGTGGGGCTTCATAGGAGCAGAGCAGAGGGGGAGAGTCACCTCCCTTGACCTAGTGGCCACACGTCTTTTGATGAAGCCCAGGATATGGTTGGCTTTCTGGGCTGCAAGCACACATTGCCAGCTCATGTTGAGCTTCTCATCAACCAGCACCCCCATGTCCTTCTTCTCAGGGCTGCTCTCAATCCATTCTCCACCCAGACTGTATTTGTGCTTGGGATTGCCCCAACCCAGGTGCAGGACCTTGCACTTGGCCTTGTTGAACTGCATGTTTTTCTCATGGGCCCACTTCTCAAGTCTGTCTGTGTTCCTCTGGATGGCATCCCTTCCCTCCAGCATCTGAAGGGATTCTTGCACTGGATATGATTCTACTTTCTTCTCATGTACTTCTACAATATGCTTTGTAACAGACTGATCTTCCCTTAGTCTCACTGTCCGTGTTTTTAGGGTGCCTCTCATTCTAGCAGAAACCATAGATTAGCTAGAGTCCATTCAGTAGAAAAGAGACTTTGGACAGCAGACAATGAAACCTCCTTGGGGGAAAATTCAAACAGGAAAGAGGGGTAGGTGCATGTTAGAGTGGTCAGCTTCCCTTTATGTTTGTTATTTAGTATAAAGTTGACTAGGTTTTTAGATGTTCTCTTTCTTATTTGCATAATCTAACAGCAGAGTTCATAAGCCCTTAATTGCAGCACATTAAGAACAATAGAGAGAGACATAAATATAATTATTCAAGAACATCTCAATAATGACCCTAATCCAGTACGCCTCTGTGATTGACAATAGGTAGGGATTTCTATGAACTCCAGTATATAAGCTGTATAGAAATAGTTAGCCCCAATAGATCCTCATTTATTACTTATGGCCAGATGCATTGGTCAGCAATATCAGCAACTAAAAAATTATTGATTTTATACTAATTAATGATTTTTGTATTACAGAAAGAAACGAAGTAACCAGGGCTGGCTTGCTTCTATTCTCAATCTTTGGCTTTTGTCATGAATCTGTTTTTTGAGCTCTTCTTTTTCACAGCAACTGAGGTGTCTCTCTAGAGTCTTCCAAAAAAATTCACTTCAGTTGGTGTCCACTTTGGGGGTGTGTTTGTATTAAACTTCACTACCTAGAGGGCACTTCAAAAATTTAATCATGGAATGCATTTCAGTGCTTTGAAAATTCATAGCTAAGACTGTTTACACAAGCAATATGGCATGTAAGTGATAAACATTAAGTAAGGAATGCATCTAACTTGTTCTAAATGTGCAGGAGTTATCATGACTAGCAGCTGTTAGCATAATCAGTTATACAACTGCCATCATCTTATAGCATTGTTGCTTCTGATATACGTGTCAATAAAATCAAAGGCTGAGCAAGAATTTAAATAGAAGCCAAAATTCATGGGCAGGCAATCTGACATATTTTCTACAAATAATAATAATAATAATAATAATAATTATTATTATTATTATTATTATTATTATTATTATTATTATTATTATTATTATTATTATTATTAATAATAATAATAATTTTTTAAATAAGTACTAATTACTATATTTTGAAACTTTTTATCTGTTATAATCATAATTAATTTAGTGACTCATAATATAGTGACTAATAGTGACTCCTTTTAAAAAAAAAGCATTGGAAAAGCTATTTCATTATACTAATGTCTTTCTGTTGATGACAATAATTATCAGAAATTTAATTTTAAAGGATAATTTTAGTTACATTTAATGTAATTCACCATTTTTCAATAATTAAAAAAAAAAAAAAAAAGACAAAATACTTGTACCTCTTTTTCGTGTTTTCAGTGTTCTATGTTTGGTTTTTCTTTTAAAATACTCCCTGCTAAAGCTTATGTTTTTCATTTCTTCTGAAAACAAATACAGCATCAGAAACAAATATTTTGTTGATAGCCACCCTCCTTCATGTCTCATATTTGCTGAAAATTATAATTCAGATCATTGTAGTCTTCTAAGTTTTTCATTATTGTTAGACTGCAACAGGTGAGATGGCTAACATTTCTCAGAGATTCTTTTAGAGGAATAAAAAATAAAATAAAGATGGAACTTCAGGTTACATTTAGATTTTTTAAATTCTCTGCAGAAATGGCTGTACCTGTGAGAAATAATACTTCTAGTATTCTCCTTTCAATATGCAACTTGTTACATGTTGCATATTGAAAGACTTCTTTAAACTTTAAATAAATTCTAGGCCAGCCTGAAAAATAGCCATCTCTTTAAAAAGGTATCTCAACAGCATACCAGTACAGAATAGGAAACAATGTAAAGAATACCCACAGTTATGAGAAGAATGATATGTTGCAGCATGTATTTGTAAAAAGCCTTCATCTAAAGAGAGCAGAAAAAAAAAAAAAAAAAAAAGGAAAAAAAGGAAAGAGTTACCATCAGCAATAACTGCTTCATAATCACATATTTGGAGAGTTTTAATCTGAAAGTTGACATGGTCACACTCAAGGATAATGAAAATTGATAGGATTACAGCACAAAAGATGGAGCTGTAGAGTGGTAGGGAAAGGATGAATATTTTAGAAGTTCAAGATACTGACAAGAAATCCATGAGCTAATGAATAAGTGTGTTTAGGAGTCACAAGCCCAGATTCTGTGACTGATTCATATGACTTTGTGCAGACTGCTTAACACATTTGGTCTTTGCTCATTCATATTCAAAATGGAAATAACTGCTTGCCCGTCTTTCTAAAGCACTTCTAGCTTCAGGATGACAGTCTGTATTTCTGAGCCGTTGCTAAAGGTGGAGTATTTTATCAGCAATACTGCTATCAATAATATGTGTAATGTACAAAACACGAATAATTTTCCATTTTCCTCTGGCACAGGAAGTGAACTGGTATATTCTGGTATGTATTTATGGTTTATATGCCAAGTAGTGTCTGCTTTTCACTTTGATGCTGATCATTTCTCAGAGAACAATACATGAAATGCCAAATTGAAAGAGTAGTAACAGACATCAGATTGTTCATTTGTAGTTAGGCTTGCAGCAATACTTTCACTTGTCTTTTTGGGAGTCCTAAATGGTAACATTTTTTTGTGATTTTAGATTAGGTGATTAACATCTAAAAGTTATTTTTTCCTTCTACAATACGGAAAGCAAGCAAACAAACCATATGAAAACATTGTTTCTATGTCTTGTCTCTCTGAGAAAGGATAAAAGGAGTTTTCTCCCCCCACCAGTCATTCCACCAATCATTCCCTTTACACGTCTTTACTTCCCAGCATTACCTAATTGGTAACATGGTAGGATGAAATTGAAAATATGTCTTCCTCTTCTCCAAAGGAAAGTATCATAATACGTAGTTAAATAATGAAATCATTTGAACAATCCATATTATAAATAGTTACATCCCTTTGTCACAATTTATTACCAATGTCCACAGGTTTTTAAGTGCATTTTTGAAGGGAATAAATTACTCAGGAAGTTTAAACTTGAAAAAAATATAACCTTGAACAGTGTTAAATGCCACAGCCAGTGAAGTTTTAAAAGTTTACACAGAGACAGCATCTGCCTTCAGTTCCATTCAGAATAGCCTATCATCACATGATTGAATTTACGCTACGCTGCAAACACCAAAGAGAAAGTTTTCTAATGGCATTCCTTACAAAAAACTGTGTCAACAAAATTCCTTCCTTCCTTCCTTCCTTCCTCCCTCCCTCCCTCCCTCCCTCCCTCCCTCCCTCCCTCCCTTCCTTCCTTCCTTCCTTCCTTCCTTCCTTCCTTCCTTCCTTCCTTCCTTCCTTCCCATGTCTTTTTCTTTTATTGTTAAAACATGACTATGTGCAAGAACAAAAATAATACCTGAATTCCACTATGGGAAAAGATAAGCCTCTGCAACACTCAGTAGTCTTTGGGTGTTATAGTAGCTTTGAAATACAAATAAAATCTTTTTTTTTTTTTTTAAAAAAAAAAGAAAGAAGCATTTAGAAATAATATTTTTCTTTAGTTTTGATACAAAAGTAATGAAAATGACATATCTAGGCTTTTTCATTCTTCAGCTCTATAAAAAAAATCATATGTAACAAGATACACTATAAGAACTGTAATTGTCCCTTCTTCCACCCTGTTTAAGAGTAAAATATAGACAGAAGATAGTGCATTGAAATTTGTAGTTATCATTGTCTATGACTAAGTTATGCATATGAAAATCTATACACCCCCACTGAACAGTTAAAGGTGTATCATTTGATGCATATAATTAGGATTCTTTCTTAGGACCAAGTTGAGATCTAAAATCTGTTCCCACCTAGCTACCAGGAACAAGTCACATGCATTGATTCATCTAAATTTATTCTGCTAGCAGTGTCCAGTAACACTTGAATTTCAGTGGTGCTGACTCCTTTGATCATGGTGAAACCTTGTTCCAGTGGCATGTTCTCTCTGCATCAGCCTGGAAGAATCTAGTCAAGTGAAAGTAGGGAGATGGGCAGACTTTGCAAAACCATGTTGCTACATGTCCAAAGTTATTTCCTACACTGCACAATAGACATCACCCACACAGTAGTGATTGCAGTGGTATTATCTTCCAGTAGAAAGTTCCAGAGGTTTCTGTTATCTGTCATAACTTTTCTGATACTCTGATGGAACCAAGACACAGCTGGGGAGGATCACAGTGATGAGCTGATGCTTAAGTGGTCAGTCCAGCCAAGGGATGCCCTGGCCTGTTGGCTCCTGTATTCTGATCCACAGAGGTAGTCTGCCTAATATTTTAATTTGTGCATTGCGTATACAAAGCCTGCAAGGACTCAACACATAATGAGCAACAGCCATGTATCTTTTATAAATGTTCAGCTTCTGAGTTAAGACGTCATCCACTGGACCTTTACTCATGGTGATTGATAAAGTAATGTAAGTTTTAATTATGTTTTTTAATTATGGCTTTAAGTACCTTCAGCCACACCAAAATGTCACAAGTATCAAGGGTTAATAGCAATATATATTAGCATTTAAAGGCCATGGTATAGAAAAATTCCATGCAGTAGAAGTCAGATATACTAGATAACAATTCAGAGGTGGTAGATATATTTTATAATACATTTCCTGATTTCCTAAAAGGATTAAGGTTTCTGAAAATAATTTGTGTGCTCAGCTAGTTTGCAACTTGCAACACACCTCTGACTCCTGGCTGATGAAAGCTCATACTGGTCGTTCCAGTTGTGCCAGCAATTTGCCAGAGCTGCCCTTATAATACTTCTAGCATTTTTGGTGAGATGTGACACATATTTTGCTTTCCACCTGAAGAAGTGTTTATCAATTCAGTCATTTTTCATGCAGCTCTCTTTCTATGTTAAACATCTCTATCAGCATGGTCATCTTTTATTGTTAAATTTAAGCCTGTGTCTTAAATTGCTGTGCTTCATCCTAATTGGCACTTCACTGTGACTACTTGGGACAATTGCCTTTCCTAGCAGCTGTTCCTTTTTTCATCGTTAATGATGGCAGACAATATCACTATAACATCTGCTGGCCTTTGTAATGGTGAGCTGATTAGTGCAGAGCTTCTGTCAAAAAGCAGGTGATCAGCCTGCTGCAAGGGAGATTTCCTTAAAAGAGGGTAGACAGCTGATTTCTAGAGGCTTAGCAGAACACAACATCCAAGATCCGAAATATATACAAAGCATATTGACTAATAAATATGTATGTTTCCATAGGTATGTTGGTTATTGGCAAATCAAATGAACTTACTTCATACTCAGAAACCCCTGGAAAAGACCTGTCAAATTAATTGTGTTTATAGCAACAGTAAAATTGTGTAGCACAGTAAAGCTCAAATATTTTCTCAAGACATTAAAAACTGTTGCTTAGTTACCCTTTTTAGTGCTCTTTTATTATAATAAATAAAATAATTGCTCCTGAGCCACAGGTAGGAAAATCTGGTAATAATATATATATATATATATATAATATAATATATAATATACATATATTTGTATATATATATATACAAAATAAATACAGGGATTGAGACATGAGTCTGATGAACTGCAAAATGTTAGGGAAATAATTAACAGCATAATACAATTTAATTTAATTTAACTGATATGTATTTACATGATATTGACCCAATGAAAAACAAAAATATTATGATTTTCAGAGGGAATTAAAAAATAGTGCTCCATAATGTCAGTAACGATACAGCATATATAACATCAATATATAATATCAACAAGGATAGTGAGCAAATATGGTATTTCACCACATTGAATTACAATTTATTTTCAACTGTGTTTCTGCTTATATGTGTTTTTCTTGGTTTATAAAGTATTTAAGTACTATGCTGCATAATGAGATAAAACAATGACTATAATCATTATATAAATACATGTTTAATAGTCATTTTTAAGATAATAAATAGTTCTGAAAATAGAAGCATGTAGGGAATCATCATTCAGCCTAAGCATCCTGTCAGACTAATCAGAAATACATTTTCATCGTGTTATTTTTATTAATAATTTGGAAGTATAAAATATATAATTGCTAGTAAAACTTACAAATTTGGTAAACAGAAATTAGTAAAAAACATTATTAAAAAAATAAAGTATTTCTTTTATGGTCATAAATCCAATATTATTTTTCAGAGTTCATACATAAAAAAGTACTTAAAATTTTAATTTTAATATTATTGAAAGTATCATGCCTAAACATTACAGATAAAGTGGTATTTTTACAAAAGTTTTGCAATGGGAAGTTCAGTTTTATTGTCCATATTCTAGAAAGGATGGATGATAAATAATAAGTGCTCTTAAAGTAAAAATAAGTGAGTAAATCATATTGTTTGGGCTGTGGAAACTGATTTCTTACCTGAAATCACCAATAATGATAACACAGTAGCCAGAAATCTTGAACTGTTTCATGTTTTTTTGTTTATTTGTTTGTGTTTCCTTGCAGTTCATTACAGACATCCAATTATGGCCTCTAATACAGTAAAGGTGAAAATTAAGAGAAACAGATACAACAACCAAACTCAACACTTTTGTATATTATCTCCTGACAGTGTAAAACAGGTTCAAAGGTCAGCTTAATTGTACATTCACTTTTCCAGCAAATTTATTTATTCAAACTGATAGCAGAGAATGGAATTGAGGTCCTTAGCTTCCTAGGGCATATGAGCTAAGCAAGACTGTTTGCAAGATTGACAATAATACATGTGCAGAATACTTGAGATTTGGAAAAAAAAAAAAAAAGAAAGTCATAAAAGGCTGCATGTTCTTAATCTGAATGCAGTTTTAGGGGGCTGTTTTCATGGAGAATTTTAGGATGCTGTTTAGAACATTAGAATGCTGTTTTCATTGAGAGTTTCCATAAAGAGATGTGGCCTCATTCCATAAATAGATGTGGCCAGCATTGCTCCCATTTTTATTTTTATTTTTTTTTTTTGGTTTGTTTGTTTGGTTGGCTTTGTTTTGTTTTGTTTGTAAGTTGGTAGTACAGCCTGAAATAGTATTTTCTTTGAGGCAGTGTACAATTAAACATTATCCAAAAGCAAAGCTGTACATCTTAAAAAACTGAGCTGTACCAGTAAAAGACAATTCTCAGGCAACTGATACTCTAAATCTGGATAATGTCACTCAGTTATAGCTCCATGGTGTTCCACCCCACTACAACTCAGCTATTAGTATGAAAATATTGCTTTCTGTTATAAAATATGGTTCTCAGAACTTCACATCCTGTGCCAAATGGATAGCTGTCCATAATTTCAATGAACATATAAATTATGTGTATCCTGACTTTTCTTTCACATCAGGAAAAAAAAAATAAAAATAAATAATAATAATAATAATATATATATATATATATATATGCCAAACGAGAGTTCTTTACCCTATCTCTCAGCAGTATTTTTTTTTTAAATGTATGTTGTGTATTTTAAGGTTTCACTTACTGTTCTTCACCTGCCTTCTTCTACAAACTCCTTTCTTTAACCATGAGTGATTACAGATGAGATAGTTATTTGCGTAGCAGAAACAAGATGCACAAGAGACAGTTGATTCCTTTAACCACCCCAGATCTTGCTGGTTACTTTGTAACTTGTAACAATTTATAAAGTTATCTGAGGAATCCCTGGGATGACAGACTTAATAATGCAGCAACAAAAACCTTGTATCATTTCAGCCACTCTACTGTTGACCCATGCTATTTGTCATGTGTTAAAAATGGAATAAAACAGTAGAACAATACAAAATTTTTCCCTGCTAACAGATTTACTGAACCATTTTTTTTTTTTAATATTCAGCATAATGTTTTTTTTTTTTTGAAAGATTACTCCATGTAGGTGCTTAGCTCCCCTTTGTTGATGTTGTAATCAGTGAAGGATTTCCTATAATCTCCCAGGTTTTATTTGTTCCACTGTTTCTTGGTGATCTCAGCTATTCTACGTAGCTAGCAATAATTTGTATTTTCACTGTCTGAATGTGAATAAGCTGCACCAGATCAAAGGCTGACCCAGCCCTGTACCGTCTCTCTCGCCATCAGTTAGATGGAGTGCTTCTGTGTTCACTGGCAGATGCTGTAGGAAAGAGTACAAGAAAGTGAGCAAATAGAGTATATCAGGAATTATTAATGAACAAACAGAAAACAAAACAGAAGACATGACATTATATGCTCACATCTTGAATATTGTGAATAATTCTGATTTCTTCCCTGTCTGAAAACAAACAAACAACAAAAACAAAAAAAAGGCACCACCACCAATAACAAAACATTAAACTCTGAACAATTTTGTTTTGCCCACTTTGTTCTTAAGATTAAAAGTAACTGAAAAAATAATGTTATTTGAGCTAAAATCTAAAATTTAGTCTTAACTATAGCATCTATTGCATGTGCCCATTACATATAAGAGAGCTCTTATATCAGAGCTTTGTGTGTATGTTCCAACAGGATATAGGAAATTTGTGAAGAAAAGATATGTGCCAAAATTAAGATTATTGTTATGAAGCTGTACTGTCAGGGCAACCAGTCAGTAGTCCAAGTCAGGAGAAGGGGGAAAGGGAAATTATTGACCTGCATTTCAAGCATGCAAAGAGAGAATCTTCTCTTGATATTGGAATGATATCAAATTGTTCACTTCAGGATTAGACTTCAAGATTAGCACAATTGGTTGAAGCTGGCTGATGGATGTGACTATTTATACTGATATACCATTTGTGGATGATATTGGTACTATGTGCATTTTGTGAAAAAAAATACATACATTAAGAAAGAAACCTGTTGTGCATTATTTGTTATTAGATGCACACTGAAAATTTATATGAATTTACAAAATATTCAATATGCAATGTGCACGTTCTCTAACAATTATGTAATTTATGCAGCAGACGAAAAAGGATAGTGTTTTTCCAAATGATAATTATATTATTCTGTATTTTAGCTGTGCAAATTGTAGTCTCCACTACATAGCAATTGAGGACGGTCTTGAACATTTCAAATATATTCACTAGAAGTAAATTTTATTGCAAATGATAAATGAAAATGTTACTAACTTAATCACTTTAGAAAGCTTTCTGGTCTGTTATTTTATTTATTTATTTATTTTTTTAATAATCTATTTCAATAGTTCTTCATGTATACACTGTCTCTTTATAAATTGGTGGTTGCATATTAATGGTTGATTAATTGATACATTAACAGAAAGAAATAGGCACACCCTTTGGTATCTTCCCCTTTTTGAAAATAAAATGAAATATATAATAAATAGTGAAAATTGATAACAGTTTACAGAAAGACACATAAATGTAATACCATGTTATAGCTTTCTTATAGTTTAAACTGCTAACAGATTTCTGTTACAGCAGGCAGTAGTAGTTAAGTAGTTAAATATCTTTGAGTAGTTAAGTACTTACTTTTTAAAACTTGGTTAATTGCAAGTAAATTGCTTTGAGAGTACTGCAGGTGGAAAACAAAAACAACAAATGTAAGATTATGTTTTTGACATGAACCAAAATAGAAGCATATGGATGTGCCTGAACTGTTTAAAAAAAAAAAAAAAAGACAGAAAGACAGATGAGACTACACAGTATTTATAGAAGATATACCGATGGTAAAGCTAACTCATTATTAAACTAACTGCCTGAATCAGCAAAAGTTGGCTTTCACATAAATTGACCAAAAATTAAAAAATAAATGAATACATAAATCCAATAAACCAATTTGCTAATAGAGAAATAAAATTACATACATAAACATGTTTCTTGACATTTTACAAGTAATTTCCCCTTTAAGAAGTTTGAAAATGACCATCCATATAATCCTTTTCCAATTTTAAAGCCTCTATAAAGGCAAAAGTTCCACTTGAATCCTTTTATTACTTAGAACCTTTAATGAACAAGAAAAGTGATGCTTCAGTGTGGATGGTATGGCTGAAAACTCAGTGCAACAGAAAACAAATTTGTGACAATGAAAAAAATACAAGGAAAAGATTAAAATGAAGTACTTAAAATGGTTGTGTTGTAATCACGTCTTTAACTACTGCCAAAGGAGATTTAAGTCAACAACTTTTCATACATTAGGAAAAAATGGTTCATTTAATTATTTTTTTTCTTTTTTCTGAGGCAATATTTCCAACACTTGACATTTTCTGTGAAAAAGAAAAATTTGAACCAAAGTTCTTTGTTATTTAGTACATTAAGTTCAGAATCAGTGTTGAAAGACTTCAAGATTTTTGACTGGTGGGCTTTTTCTTCCCCAAATTAACAGTTTCTATACAATTTCTGTAAACAATTTTTTTGTATACAATATTGTTTTGACTTTTATGTTTTGCCCGATTTAGAAGAAAAACTGAACTTTGTTGTACTTCTAATATCAGAATTGCTAAAGTTTCTATAAAATCAAATGTTTGTTTCCTAATAGCACTACAGATTATTCCTAAGAGTGTGTCAAAGAGTGTGTAACTTAAACATTAAGAAGATACTAAGCAAAGTCTGATGAAAAAATGGAATCCATTTCTACGCTTTGGATCTTTCTCTCCTCTGAGAAGACAATTGTGCTGTTGTAGTTGTGGTCAGCTTCAGGACAAGACTTGCACCAGAGAAGAATTTATCCAAGCAGAATTTTGTTTTGTTTTAAGACAAAGGGAAAGGGTTGTTTTGATACAAAGGGAAAGGGTGCGGTTTTGGGCCCCACAGTATCGGAAAGATATAAAATGTTACAGAGTGTCTAAAGGAAGGTTACAAAGATAGTGAAGGTTCTGGAGCAGAAGACTCAGGAGGAGCAGCTTGGTTTGTTCAGCCTGGAGAAGAGCAGGCTGAGGGGAGGCCTCATGGTGGCCTGCAGCTCCCTCACCAGGGGGCAGGTGCTCTCTAGTGACCAGCTCTCTGCTCTCTAGTGACCAGCAATAGGACCCAAGGCAACAGCTTAGAGCTGTGACAGGCTGGGTGTTAGGAAAAGGTTGTTCATCAAGAGGGCACTGGAACAGGCTCCCCAGGGAAGTGGTCATGGTATCAAGCCTGCCAGAGTTCCAGAAGCATTTGGACAATGCTCTCAGACAGCTGTTCTGACTTTTTGGGTGGTCCTTTGAGCAGCAAGGGATTGGATCCAATGATTCTTGTCAGTCCCTCCCAACTTGGGATATTCTATGATTCTATAATTATGGTTGTTCACAGGGACTTAAAGGACATAAAACCAGGATGATATCCATGGTATCAGAAAACAAAACAAGATGGGAGTACCTGCACTTCTTCACTAAGTCATCTGAGTGACAGTGAAGCCTAAAAAAATGACACAATCTGAGAGAGAATATTGTCATGTTCCAGGCAGAAACTCATGAAAAATATAAACCTGAATATTTGTTTGGCATCCTAAAGAAAGCTTTTCAATTCCAGTTCTGCAAATGTTTTTCCTTTGATTGCAACATACTAACAATAATGCTTTGGCTTGGCCAGATATATATTAATGATTAATTAAAATGTGCACTTTTTATCTGTGAAATATTTGGATAATTATAGATAGAGGATTTTGCTGCAGAAAAAGTTTTAAGGTCCTTCCCTCATTTGCCATTTTCTACTTTATAAGTCTTGCTTCCATCTGTTCTGAACAATTGGTTCTAAAAGGATAACAAACTGTGTTTTCTTGTTGTTTTTGATTTGGTTTGGTTTGCTTTGCTTTGGTTATGATGTTTTTTAGTTTCTTTTCATTTTGGCAATGCAATGATTTTAATTTAATTCTCAACTAAACAAACATTAAAGTAGAATTGTGTTTAGGTTAAATTAATACTATTATAGGTAGTTACTTCTACCATTGCATTCTTGGGTTTAAAATCATCATTTAGCAAATGTCGGTAGTAAATCTGACCATTTTCAAGTTTGGCTAGACTGAGATTACTTCTTTCTCTTTCATTGGTAATTGAATTTGCTAGTGCACAAGAATACTAAAATAATAATTCTAGACAATGAAGACAATTAATAATTAAATATAAAAAATTATATAAATATATAAAATATATAAATATAAAAATTATTATTATTATTAAAAAAATAATAATTCTAGACAATGATTATTTCATTATCTGCTGCTTTAGCTTTTTGTACTTTTGTTTTGTTTTTCATTTTAGCTTCAGGAAATATTTTTTCTGTATCACGTAGCATGGGTGTCATTCATTCAGATATTCTACCCTATTGTGAAATATTCTTTATAACTCTTTCAAGCAGCTCTGTCTCAACCATCTTTCAGCAATGTTGTATTCATTTTAGTGAACATTATCAATCTCTAAGTCCAACATCCCACATATCTGAAAACTCTCATCTGCAAGTTTTCAAAAATTAGCATATTTCTTTTTCTGTTATCCCCCACGATTTACCTCTTTCATCCCTCTGCAAAGGTCCATCACCTTTCCATAATGTAGTCTGTATTTTAGTAATTACCTCTATGAAGTTGTGTAAAGGACAAGTAGAAACCCCATTGACTCCTAAGTATATAGTTTATTTGACAAGTTTTCATAAAATCTAATATATTTTTTCCTCTATACTAAAGCAGTACTGTTCTCTGATTTTATGTCTACCTAGAGGATTAATTATAGTGTAACTAAGTCTCTCATAGAGCAAATCTCTGGAATTACAAGATTTTCCATCTCTTTGCATGCTCAAAACAAAGAGAGATTGCATGCTATTTATGTATATGGTGCTTCTTAATTTTTGTGGTTTAACCCAGTCGGCAGCTAAACACCACACAGCCATTCACTCACCCTCCCCCTTCCCTCTCTGGGATGGGGGAGAGAAACCTGAAAGTGAAGCCTGTGAGTTGAGATAAAGACAGGATAATAATAATAATAACAACAACAACAACATGTACGAAACAAGTGATACACAATGCAATTGCTCACCACCCGCTGACCAATGCCCAGCCTATCCCCGAGCAGCTGGCCCCAAAACCCCAGCTAGCCACCCCTATATATTGTTTAGCATGATGTCAGATGGTATGAAATACCCCTTTGGCCAGTTTGGGTCAGATGTCCTGGGCCTGTCCCCTCCCAGCTCCTGCTGCACCCCTAGTCTGTCCACTGGCAGGACAGAGCGAGAAACTGAAAAGACCTTGGCTTAGTGTAAGCACTGCTCTGCAACAATTAAAACATCAGTATGTTATCAGCATTCCTCATCCTAATCCAAAACATAGCACCCTACCAGCTACTAGGAGGAAAAGTAACTCTGTTCAAACTGAAAAATGAGACAAAACAGACAGGTCCAAATTCAGAAGTAGTGCATAAAATAGTATGATCTAGGCCCATATTTATTTATATTCCCTTCAGAATTCTATGTACTTCATAGCAATAATTTTAATTAATTTAATATATATGTGCTGCAAATTGCATAGCAGTAAATCAGTTGAAGTTTGTCTTCTAGTGACTTAGTCAATATTTACCTGCAATTTTACAGAATAGAGGAGTGTGATGAGGGCAGTAGCATGCATACCACCAAGAAGTATCAATCACCCGTTTAAATGTGGCAAGTATCTCTTGAAATCTTGAGGTTTTGTTCAGTATCAAAAATAAGTTACTTTTAAATACTCTCAGATTTAAGAATTATGAACTACTGAATGCAGATTAAGGACAAAGGAGGGAATAAAATTTCTTGTTGCAGTGTTGCTGAGACTGGAATACATCTCTCTGGTCAGGGTTCTATTCAGTCAATAGGCACTAGTTGGAGAGCTTCTTGTGTCTTGTCTCCTCTCTAATCCTGTCTCAGAGTATCTGTTGCTTTGTTTTCCAATTTTTCAACTGTAAGAATTAAGAATCAGTTTAAGTGTACAATCTGTTTCATCTTAAAAATATAAATTAAACAAGAGAAATATATATAAAAGTTATCATTTTCACTTCCAGTAGGTTAACAATTAGATTTTCCCTTATCAAATGGAATTTTCCAAATACCCATATGTTTGAAAAAATAAATTCATAAGTGTAGTACTTTGTTTCCTACCAGGCATCCTAGCGTCACTGGATGTAACTTCAAGGCATTGACATGTCCTAGAAACAATTTCAGACCAGCTCCTACCAGTTCAAGTAAGAGGTTATTCTGCTTAAGGTAAGCTTGAAGTATGTAGGATTTCACTGTTAAAATTCTCTTTCCTGGTTTGGAGCTAGCACAGCAGTGGGAATTTGCACTCTTTGGGACTTGATAATGAAGATTTGTCAAAAGTAAAATGAGGTTTTGAATTTCTTGGGAAATAAATTAGAAATTCAGAACGTTTGGTATGAGCTGAAGATGAAAAGGTCTACTGGGCTCCAGAGCACTGAGGCTAGGAAAGCTGGTTTTCTGAAGCATTAGTGAGTTGGGACAGAAAATGAAAACAACAGGGAAATCAAGTAAGAAAGAGAGAGAGAGAGAGAGAGAGAGAGAGAGAGAGAGAGAGAGAGAAAGGTAGTAGGGTTCTCATACAGGTTTCACGAGTTTTAAATAAATGTCATAATGACTTAAAAAATTATATAGTTTTAAATGAATGCAATCAAACTTCTACAACTGTGAGCTGAATCAGACAATACATTACAGGTAACCACAAAAAATATTCCCATTCATCTCTCCTACATTTCTAATATCAAAATAAAATACATAAATAAATAAATAAACTGAACAGATTTCTTGTTACAGCATATATCTATCTTGACAATGAATTGCTGACTATGCCTTGCTCTTGGTAAGCACACTGTTTGTCATCTATTGCAACGTTTCTCTAATTGTATTTGACATACACATTATCACTTATTTGAGTATTACATTTCTCAGCGTCTCTTGCAATGTTGGAATTCCATCTGTGAAAATGAAAACAAAACAAAACAAACCCAACAACAACAAAAAAGATATTCTCTTGTCACTGCAGAACGTGTTTTACCAGGTTAATATAAGATGACATTTTGTATTGTATGGTTTTTGTTTGTTTGCTTTGTTTGTTTTGATAATATATACAGTCTCCTGGTCTTGAAAGAAGTACATTTGTATTGATATGGCAAGTTAGGGTACTGGTCTTACTTATGACTCTGCTCTAGAAAGGTCCAAGAAGAGTAACACTTCTTGCAGAATTCTGATTCAACTAACATACAGAGGTCACAAAAATAGTATCCTTATACTTTGGATTGTTTCCTCTGTAGATATGTTTGTAAATGAAATGGTTTGTCTTGAATGTGAGAAATATTCTTATAAACTGACTGTTGGATTCACTTATAAAATGAAATGGTTATGCATGTTAATAAATAAAATCTGCAGGCAGTCCAGAAGCATGCTTGATTTTACAATCCTTAGCTTTTAGAGAACAGGGACATCTTCTATTATTATTATTATTATTATTATTATTATTATTATTATTATTATTATTATTATTATTATTATTATTAATAATAATAATAATAATAATAATAATAATTTCCAAAAGACTGAAACAGACTTGCTGAGAAAAACAACCAGACTGAACCAAACCAAAACAAACACCCTTCCTGATTGGAAAAGCAGAAGGATTACAAAATCCATGTCCTTGGACATGGGGCAGTGAAAATCTTCAGAAGACCATTTGTCAGATATTCCACATTTTCTTTCTTAGATTTGAACACAGGTTTGCAGGAACCTATTTTTGCAATGCCATAAGTATCTATAGTTTCCTGAAACATTAAAGTTATGGAGGGAAATCTGTAAATAACAAACAGCTTGCACATTCATCCAGTCAGATCTCGAATTTAGTCTGGTTTTCATTTACCTTGCAGCATGGAAAATATATTTTTCACTTCACACTTTGTGAAGAGTAATCTTCAAAATGGTTGGAATTTCAGTTCAAATATCACCTGATTACATGATGTTTATCCAAACTATCTAAATCACTTGATGTTGGGTTTAAATTTCACAAGAACAGAGAGGTTAATGAAATTTCTAGGGCTTGCTTTCTGAGAGGTCAGAGATACCACAGTAACGTTTTATCACTATATTTGATATTTCTATTCCACTTGAATTAGAAATTATAGTAGAAAATATAAAATAAAACTTACGTAAAAGGAAAATGAAAAAAGACCCTAACTTTTTTAAGCATCAAAGAAACCGTCATCAAGTTCTGGTAATTCTCATTTTAGTGGAACTGGTTTAATTATTTTTTCTCAAACAGAGCATTATGAATTTTTACACTTTTTAATCACTCATGACAGATGTTTTAGGAGCTGTGAGAAAAGTAGATCAGGAACCTTGAAAAATGTTTACAAAGATGTTGTCTGGTAAGTCATCTCTTGTATTAACAGAAACTCACTTCAGGTAATGAGATGCCTCAAAAAAGTGAAGAAATTAAAAATATACTATATGAAAATTTCTACTACTTTCAGAAATTTGAAAAACAAAACAAAAAGAGAGTGGTTAAGCATCTTAAAAAATCTGAAGTTGGCATGAATAAAAAAGCAGTTTCATAAAATATAAATGAGGTAGAGATTTTGATTTTCAAAATCTTTTACATTACAAAAACTTGAATGTGTTTTTCTTTTTTTTTTTTCTCTTTTAAAATGCTGTTACAAATCATAAGTAAAAGACATATTTAGAAAAAAAAAAAAAAAGATATTTATAGCTCCAAATATTTCAGTAATTCATTTCAACATCTTCAGAATCTTTCTGTTCTGTCAAAAAAAAAAAAGAAAGAAAGAAAGAAAAAGCTGTTAGTATAACAAATATATCAATATATTTTAACATATTTTAAACTTTCAATGAAAAATAGTTCAGTCTTTTCAGTTGTAGCTTTTTAATGTAACTGAATATGACTTTTCTGATATATTATACTTACCTCTTCTAACACAGAAAATTTAGTGTTGCAAATACCCTTTGAATTAGGTTAGAACCTCCAGACAAAGTCTGGTAAAGGTTGTAATGAACTGGAACACAATTTTGAAGGATAATTGCCTTTTGAAAGATAATGAAAGATAATTGTCAACCTTTCTTTTTGGTATGGTGTTTCCTGCTGCATTCCATGCAAACTATTTTCATTCATTGTATAAAAACCAAATTGATGCATGTTGTGTATTGTAAATAAATTAAACTTAGAGTAATTGATGAAGTAGTCAGAAGCAAAAATATATCAGCTTTATCTCTGGAAAATGCTACATGATTTCATTTACAACTGTTATCTATTTATAACCTTCCATCTGCTGTAGTTAGGAACAACCTAATTGCATACTTAACTGGCAAGCAGTGGGAAGGTGCCTAAATATGTTCTTGAAGACTTGGTCACTTGAGGTCTGTTATAAATTCAACAGATGCAGAGTTGCTGCTAGTCAAATGCCATCACTTCATCAAGACTGCACCCTTACAACACTAGACAATTGTTTAGTCTCCTGACTGTATTTTACATGGAAATAATAACCTAGCACCTATTTTAAAAGGAAATCTTAGTTAATAAGGAAAGAACTGCTATTGTGTATCTCCAGTTAGTGTTAATACATTTGCAAAGATAAGCCAGTGTAGCTTGAATTAAGGGGGGAGGAGCGGGAGAGAATGAGAGAAAAAATGAGAGAATGAGAAATTGATGGCAAAAATCTAAGGGGCAATGACATGTTCATAAAGAAAGTTTTTTGCTGTTGTTTTTTTTCTCCTTAAGACTAGTTTACCTTCAGAAAGGTGTTTATTAACCTAAAATAAGTGTGATTCCTTAAACGAGGGTGTATTTCACTGAATACACAATAACACTGTACCTTTTAGAATTTTAAAGAAATGGATATCTGACAGTGAGCTACTTATTAGCATCTGATATGATAGACAGGTGCATTACATTTAGTTCTGAAGAGGAAGAAAGAGTGGAGAGAGACTAAAAATAAATGATTTGCATTTTTTATTGTAATTAGAAATAGCTGTACAGAGAACAGGACAAAATTAGCTGTAGTTGTATTTACACACCAACTGCTTAACAAATGTATTTGTTAATATATTTGTTAATATATGTTATGTTAATATATAATGTTAATATATTTCCTTATATTTATATAAGGAAAAAATTCTTCTAACCACTTAAAAAATGAACACAGGATTATATTGTGTTTATTATGCATTCATAATATGTTACACAGCTGAATATACACACAAAATTCTGTTTTGTATATTTTTAAATGGAAAAGATATAAGGTTACATTTGTATTTTAAAATGATACACATTATGAAATTCATTATATGCATTCATTTGAAAAAAAAAAAATCTCCTCTGATATTTAAAGATCAAAAATGTTTGAAGTAGTCATTTTGGGAAAGCACCGAGAAGTTTTTCAACTTTAAGAGGAAAACTGGTTATGTTGAAGATTTCCTGAGAGTAATGGGCATTTTATCAATTCTTTCTTATGTTATTTTATATTCTTTTCCTTGATGTTTCTTTTCTAATTAATTGTCCATAAATTATCCACTTGGTCTTTAAGAGATAGAAATGCTGAAATGTAACTGGTAGCTAGTTTATTTACCTTTTTTTCCCAACAACTTTTACATGTCAAATAACTTTCATTGTAATTGAAAGGTGATATAACAGATATCTCATGCTAATATTTACACAAAGAGAATAAATACCTTTCAGGGAAGAGATGTAATTATAATAATTTACTGAATATCTTACTTCTAGAAGGATTGCCTTAGTACACCACATAAAAGTCTTGTGGTAATGCATACAAAGCAAAAAAATGCTTGATCAACTTTATGGTAGCAGAGATCCAAGATGCTGGTGGTCCATTTATGTTTCTTTAATATGTTAAACTCTAAAAGTAGTATGTAGCTGTCAAAACAAAACAAATAAAAAAAAATGAAGACAAGTTTCATGTATTTCTATATAAAATGTTTCTGAAAGTGTTTGAGTCTTGATTACATGTCATTATGTTTAAGAAAATAATGTGTATAACTGAGATTGCTGTTAACACTTCAATGGATATATGATATATTAAAAAAAAAAAAAAAAGTGTTTTGTTTTGCTTTTTAAGTTTTAGCTATTTATAAGTTTGTGTTTCTGTTTATGCTTTCCATTTTCATTTGGCCACACTTCTTGGAATGACAGTAAATCTAGGTCATGACCAGCGCTAGACTGTTAACATTTTGTGTGTGGAATGATATGAGCTATACCCTCTCTAATCCTGTGATTACCAGTACAAGGCAAAGCAGCTAGAGTTAAGGATCTGACTAGTATGTAATTAAGTGTGGTTGCAGATCTAACTGATGGTGCTACTTCACACAAACATAACTCTTTTGGCTTGCCGTTATTTCCCATTTTAAACTGAAATTGTTCAAAAATACATTCATGGTTCCCTTTTAAATCTAGTGAATTTGTGTCTGTAGCCTGGGGATCGAGTTATAACATAGATGTGCCTGAGGACAAGCCAAAGCTGTAGCATTCTCTATAGGATGACTTGGTAAGTTAATACAGCTTAGTTGCCTTTTAGTGTTATGTGACATGCCACCACTCACAGCACATGTGATTTGTAAGGTCTTCCAGAGGAGCCCTCCTGGCTGCATACACAATTATTTCCCCAGGGAATCTTCCTTAAATTACAGCAGAGAAGTAATTAATTGTGGCTTTTCTGTTTTGTTTTGATTTAAAGCATGTAATGTTCCACAAATATATAGGCATTTGAAGATTCATTACTGTAAATAATACAAAAGATTATAGCAATGCACCTTCTATATAAAAAGTACAGAAGTTCTTTTAAAAAGTGCGGAAAGATAGCAGAGAGGACAGGAGTTATGTAAGTGAATTAGTCTTCTCTTCAAGCCCCTGATGCCACACTTCCAGGCATAGATGGGGTAGGTCTTCCCCCCAGTATATCTGATTAAAAGTGTTAAACAATTACAAGCATATGTTCTCAAAATGCAGTTATGCATTATACTGCTTCAGTGATAAACCTGGTTTAAAAAATTCTTCACTCCCTACTTTGACTTGGGGCTACTTGTTGCTGCCAAAATTTTAGTTCACCACCCCTCTGTTTTTTCCAAAAATAGCTATTTGTAGGACTGTGTTGCAAACCATATGACTGACATGAAGCAGGTTACAAGTCAATCTACAAAATGTCTTAGGTAGTATGTTTCATTTTGTGTATGCATATGTATGTCTTCAACATAATTATTTCAGAGATAATATTTAAAGACTGACCTACAAGCTTGTGTTGGGAATATTGTGTGAGTGGCGCTTTGAAGTACAGGCAGAAGTGGAGTGTAGGACACATTAATGTAGTTCTACTGAAGAAAATATTTAACTGTCTCATTGTTTATATAGCACAGAATTAGTACTTACTAGTGTCTGTCTCTTTTATTCTATTTGCAATTCTCCTCATGTTAGGAGGACTGAGTCTCTTAGGATTTACCTTTAGTTTCCAGTCACATTAGCTGTATTTTTATGCATTTGATTGTCCATCACTCCATTTTTGATGCTCAGTTTGACAAAATGCTTCACTAGGCTTTGTCTACTTTTGACATAAGGTCAAAAGAATATCTCTGATCTTATAAATCCCCATGAAAATGTAAATCACATAGGGGAAAATTATTTATATTTTGCATCACTGTGGAAACTCCTTTGATTTCCCTGCAAAATGACTGTGGTTTAGTTATTGAATTCATGTGGGTGATCATCTTTGTGGTGTTGTTGTTGTTTTGCTTTTCCACTCTTAAGCATCACCAGGGGTATTTAATGGATAGTGATTCATTCCTTAGCTGTTTTAATTAGCACATGGTTCCTGAACTTAGCAAGTGTTGACAGCTATTTCTTCCTGTCTTGTACCATGAGGGACCTTGTTATGGTGATGTTTCATCCTTCTGATGCTGACTGATAGGCTCTTCCGTCCGACTGCAACCATTCTGTTACTGTACGACACTGGCCCTTTGATCCATGCAGCTGATACCATCCTGACCCTCCTCAGCTCCTGCACTTCTTGCCACCTACACTTGTCATCCTATGTGTGGGAAGATGAAGTGCAAAACAGTTCTGGAATATGTAATCAACACAATTGCAGACATACTGCAACCTGTCACTACTGGGTTCTCACCTGCTCTAAACCATAAGAAGTTGGTACCTAATATTTTTATAAGTATTTACTCTCAGTTTAAATTAGGATGGCATGTACATGCATATTAATATACACATCAGTCTCATGTATATACATATTAATTTTAATCTTAGATATAGCAAGAGGTATGGGGTCTAGAAAGAGTTGTTAAGAGTATCTGAATGAGGTTTTCACTGTTAATTCCCTAAAACTTCAGAATTGCAGCTTTAGACTTTTATTGTAGATTTATTTAATTCCAGAAAACACTGTTGTTTTATACAAAGAATCTGATTCCTTGGCTTTGGAAGGCTTTCTCAAAAAGTTTTTGGAAACTTTAGTGTTTGGTAATCCTATAGACCTACACATTTTTTTGTGTCTTTTACTGGTGATTTATTTAATTTTTTACATTAACCATCTTGTATGACTTGTCTTTTGGAGAAGGGGGGAGATTTTTTGTTTTGTTTTGTTTTTTAAAACCATGTACATCTTCCAGCTTTTCTTTCTACTTTAGTTTTCATATTGACTAGAAACACAGGCAGATGAAACAAGAAACAGTGCATATTTAGCTGAGATTAAATACCTTTTATAGAATACAAAAATCTTACGATTTGAGTCTGTGTCCATTAAATTACTTGATTTACCCTTTATAACCTTCTTCTCAACGGCTCTGGATGTGCAATCCTATAAGAAAAAAAAAAAAAAAAAGCCTTTGTCATTGTTCAGTTAAATAAATATGAAACATTCATAGTAAAAGATGCCTCTCTTTTGGCTCAACCACATTAAACAGAAACATTTATCCTAGCATTTAACTCATAGGTCAGGAATAAAGTATATTAAAATGAATATGCTTAAGTCACTTAGTCCATAAATGAAGCTGAGCTCTGCAGACAGACAAAACTAACCTATAACTTCTCTTTTTCTTTTGTCTTGTAATGCCTATTTACTTTGTAACAGATTAGAAAATGTTTATCATAATCTGAAATTTATGTGAATGTGTGAACATATTTTTTCCTATGCATTTTTTTTTCATTAAAAAGTATAAAAGTCTAGAATTTGGAATAGGTTCAAAGAAGTGAGCATGTATACCTTAGAACATAGGTCATGTTTCTGGTTTATTAAAATGCACCCCTAATTATAGTGGCACGACTACTCTATTACTTTTTATGCTGGGAACTGATTTGGTCCAACCTTTTATATTAGATGTAACAAATATATTTTCTCTAAAGATTACCTATCTTAGGATACTTATTAGGACTACCTGTCCATATTTCACCAATGGATTTAATACCATGCCATTCAAACAAGGTAATCTAATTTTACTGGAAAAAAAAATAAAAATAAAAGAGAGAGAGAGAGAGAGAAAATAAAGAAAAATCTAAAGAAAACTCTACAGAGTACCCAACACCAAATGCCCCAAATCCACTGCAAAATCCAAAGGAAAATATTTAGGGAAAATCCTACAAAAAAAAGTCATCACCAAAACCCAAAATACCAATGTAAAAATCCAAAAGAATAACTTACCAAAAACCCTACAGAAAAGCCACCACAAGTCCAATAAATTCCACTGTAAACTCCAACAGAAAAGGTTAGAAAAAAAAGAAATCAAGAGAAAAGCCACCAAAAATACCCCCAAAATTCAATGCCAAATTCAACAGAAAGAAGTAAAGAAAACTCTGCAGAAAAGCCCCTAACAAACCCCCCAAAATCCATTTCAAAACCCAACAGAAAAATTGTCAGAAAACTGTACAGAAAAGTCACCACCAAACCCCAAGAATCTAATGCAAAATCCAACAGAAACACTAACAGTGGACCCTACAAAAAAAGCCATCACCAAACCCCAAATTCTACCACAAAATCCAACATAAAAATGGACAG
Organism: Anas acuta; assembly: GCF_963932015.1. Taxonomy (NCBI): domain Eukaryota; kingdom Metazoa; phylum Chordata; class Aves; order Anseriformes; family Anatidae; genus Anas; species Anas acuta. The sequence goes on from NC_088980.1 coordinate 77,464,144, forward strand.
AAATCTGTACAGGAAAGCCATCACCAATCTCCCCAAATCCACTGCAAAATCTAAAGGAAAATATTAGAGAAAACCCTACAGAAAAGCCACCACCAAACCCCCAAAATTTGGTGTTCATCAAGCCACCATCAAACACCCAAAAAAAAATCCAAAGCAAAATCCAAGGGAAGAATTCAGGGACCTTGCAGAAAAGCCATCACCAAAACCCACAATATCCAAACAGAAACCCAAGGAAAAATTTTGGAGAAAACCCTACAGAGAAGATGCAACCAAACCCCAAACGTCCTATGTAAAATCCAAGGGGAAATTTTGAAAGGCCACCACCAAACTCCACAAATACACTACAAAGTCCAACAGAAAAGCTTAGAGAAAACCTTACTGATAAGCCACAAGTGCCCTAAACTCCACTGCAAAATCCAATGCCAAAGCTTAGAAAAACAAACAAACAAACAATCAAAAGCCTCAAGATAAAAGCCATCACAAATACCACAAAAATCCAATACCTACAGAAATCCCTACAGAAAAGCATCTACCAAAAGCTAAATATTCCAATGCCAAATTAAAACAGAAAAGCTTAAAGAACACTCTACAGAACAGACACTACCAAACTCCAAAATTCAAAGCAAAATTACAGTATAATCTTGGAGAAAACCCTACCACCAAACACCATAAGTAAATAAATAAATAAATGAAATGCAAAACCCAAGAGAAAAATTCAGGGAAATCCTACAGGAAATCAACCACCAAATCCAAAAACCACAATGTAAAATCAAACAGAAAAAAAAAAAAAAAAAAAAAAAAAAAAAAAAAAAAAAGACAGAAAACCCTATAGAAAAGCTACCATCAAACCACAAGAATCCATTGCAAAATCCAACAGAAACACTAAGACAAGACCTAACTAAAAAGCCAACACCAACCTCACCAAAATCCACTGCTAAGTTGAAGAGAAAAACAGAAAACTGTACAGAAAACCACCAACAACCCCTCTGCAAAATCCAACAGAAGAGCTTATAGAAAACCTACTGAAAAACTGCTGCCAAACACCCAAAATTCAAATGCAAAATCTAAGGGCATAACTTACAGAACATGCTACAGAAAAACCACCAGCAAACACCAAAAAAAATACAAGACAAAACCCAAGAGAAGAATTTAGGGAATTCCCCACAGAAAAGCCACCACCAATCACCCCAAATCCACATGAATAATTCAGGGAAAATCCTACAAAACCACTATCACCAAAACCCAAAATGTCCACAGGAAAACCGTGGAGAAAATCACACAGAAAAGCCACCACCAACTCCCCAAAAAATCCTATGCAAGATCCTCATGAATAACTTAGGGAAGACTTTACAGAAAAGCCACCACCAAACACCAAAACAAACAAACAAACAAACAAACAAACAACTTTTAAGAGTCACAAAGATATAAAATTATTTCAAAGACTGTAATCCATTGACATAGTATAATTCTAAGCATAGAAAATCTTTAACTTGCACAACACAAAAATATATTATTCTGTCCTTTTGTATGTTACAGTCAGGATTTTTCCCTCCCCAAAATCTACACACAAGCAGACTATATATATTTTTTCATTTCTGCCCAATTTGTACCCTTCATCACAAAATATCAGCTTTAGCCTGCCATACAGTCATTTCTCTGCTGTGACAGCACAGAGAAAAGAGCAAAGGGGTAGCTAGCTAGGGAAATCCCTGACACCAGTCAACTGGCTCAATAGAGTTCTGCTTGCAGACTGCACGGGAGAAGATGAATTGTTTGCACAGAAAGAATGGACAGAGAAGGTCAGAGAAGCTGTGGAAAGCTTACTAGAGTTTGTCCTCTCAAGGCGGGATGGGAAGCTGCTATGCAGATCGTTGAGGACATAAATCTGTAAGATAGCACTGCAACAGATTTCAGAAGTAGACTAAGCCATAAATTTTACAGGACCCCTTACCTTTCAAGGGAAGCAAAAAAGATGGAGAGAGAGCATGTACGTCCTGTAGAAGCAGCATGTAAGATCTGATGTATGCTCTCAGAATGTTATTTTTTCAAATGCAAGAGAAAACACAGTGCCTTTGGGTAACTGCCTTTGCAAGGAAAACCTCCACCATACAGAATTGATGATAAAATATCATATGGGTAAAATAATTTCATGAGATCAAATGTTGGGAAAGTTGAGAGGGTGGTATATTATAATTTCATAGGCTCTCCAATTTTTTTGTTGTTGTTGTTAAAAATGTATCATCAAGAAGATATTGCATAAAGCAAAATCTGACTAATGTGCCTGATTGCTGGAATTTGATCGAAGAGAAATTAAATAAAAATAAAAATATTTCTGTTCATCAGATCAGATGGAGCTGTTAACTATCTGGAACAAACAAGCAAAACAAATCAAAAAGAAAAACAAACAAACAAACAAAAAGAAAACAAAATACACTAATTCAAGAAGCCAAAGGAAAATTCTTCTTTCAGTTAGCACTGGATAAAAGCTGTTTTTTACATCAATCAAAACTTTCTTTATGTGCTTCTTATTTGGAGAATTTATCTCTATCCCCAAATAATTATTCTGGAGTCAAAACATTTGCTTGGGAATCGTAGAAGGAGCATACAAATTATTTGATTTAGGGTCTCAGAGTAGCTTAGTTGGAAACAAGGGGTTTTAGTTGCTGAACTTTTTGTGGCAAAACTCCATTGTGAACTTCCAAAATTTTTACTCTATAGGTGTTTTGTTAAAATAAGTATGTTCTTGAAGATGTTTTTGCTAAAAAATAAGAAAAGATGATGATAATGTTTTAGCAAACTTTCACTGCAGCCTGTAAACTATTTTTTTAGGTTTCTTGCAAACTAAATGTCAAACTTTTGTTTAATGTTTTGATTTGTTTGCAATTAGATTTTTGTCTCTTTACACTACAGAGTAATATATAACATTTTGAAACAGATGGAGTTTTTCAATGCATATTTATTATCATCATCTTAGAAGTTACATCAGTTACCACAGTATTTATAAAAATGATGAATTTAAACTTGCAGATTCAGTGGCTGATTTGCTCTTGCATTTTAATCTTTTACTAAACTTACTAGACTCATCTTCTATCTATTATTTGTTCTTCAGAGACATGATTTCATAATAAGATCTAAAAGGGGCAAAACAATTATTTTCTTATCTAAATATTTCACATAAATTACATTAATTGTAAATGAAATACAATTGGTGAAGATGAGAATAAATTTCAAAATGCCCTGAAACTGAATAACATCCACATTCCACGTTATAACATTATCTCTGCAATATACTTATAAATGTACATATGCAAATATAAGATCTTTATTCTAGTTTCATGATTTCTTATCTATTGATATTATTCAATAGCTTTAGAGCATGTAAAATGAGTGAGGGTAGAGACAAAGGGATAAAGATCTGGAGAGATCTGCCGGTTTTCAGTGATTATTTGTATTTAATCAGTAGTTTCTAGTAGTTTCTTGAAGTATACAAGACTCTGTAACATTTGGGTTACCAAATGAGTCCCTATGGGTTAGGATCAGTGGGAAGGCCAACAGGGTCTTCAACAGGGAAGGCCATCCTGGTTGGGGTTTGTTATAGACTGCTGAACCAGGATGAGGAGACGGATGAGTTCTACAGGCAGCTGACAGAAGTTGCAAAATCATCAGTGCTTGTTCTTGTGGGTGACTTCAACTTCCCTGACATATCCTGGAAGCACAACACAGCCCAGAGAAAGCAGTCTAGGAGGTTTCTGGAGAGCATGGAAGATAGCTTCCTGACACAGCTAGTTAGTGAGCCTACCAGGGGAGGTACCCCGCTAGACCTTCTCTTCACAAACAGAGAAGGACTGGTGGGAGATGTGGTGGTTGGAGACTGTCTTGGGCAGAGTGACCATGAAATGGTAGAGTTCTCCACTCTTGGAGAAGCCAGGAAGGGGACCAGTAAAACCGCTGTATTGGACTTCCGGAAGGCTGACTTTGAACTGTTCAGGACACTGGTTGGTAGAGTCCCTTGGGAGGCGGTTCTGAAGGGCAGAGGAGTCCAGGAAGGCTGGACGCTCTTCAAGAAGGAAATCTTAATGGTGCAGAAGTGGTCTGTCCCCATGTGCCCAAAGACAAGCCAGCGCAGAGGAGGACCAGCCTGGCTGAACAGGGAATTGTGGCTTGAGCTTAGGAGAAAAAAGAGAGTTTACAATCTTTGGAAAAGAGTGTGGGCCACTCAGGAGGACTATAACGATGTTGTGAGGCAGTACAGGGACAAAATTAGAAAGGCCAAAGTTCATCTGGAGCTCAATCTGGCAACTGCCATCAAAGACAACAAAAAATATATTTACAAATACATTAATGTAAAACAGAGGACTAAGGAGAATCTCCAGCCTTTACTGGATGAGGGGGAAAACCTTGTTACGAAAGATGAGGAAAAGGCTGAGGTGCTTAATGCCTTCTTTGCCTCAGTCTTTAGCAGCAAAACCAGCTGCTCTCTGGATACCCAGTACCCTGAGCTGGTGGAAGGTTATGGGGAGCAGAATGTGGCCCTCACTATCCATGAAGAAATGGTTGGTGACCTGCTACGGCACTTGGATGTACGCAAGTCGATGGGGCCAGATGGGATCCACCCAAGGGTACTGAGAGAACTAGCAGAGGACCTGGCCAAGCCGCTTACCATCATTTATCAGTCGTCCTGGCTATCAGGGGAGGTCCCAGTTGACTGGCGGCTAGCAAACGTGATGCCCATCTACAAGAAGGGCCGGAGGGCAGACCTGGAAAACTATAGACCTGTTCGTTTGACCTCAGTGCCAGGGAAGCTCATGGAGCAGATTATCTTGAGTGTCATCATGCAGCACTTACAGGGCAAGCAGGCAATCAGGCCCAGTCAGCATGGGTTTATGAAAGGCAGGTCCTGCTTGACGAACCTGATCTTCTTCTATGACAAAGTGACGCGCTTGGTGGATGAGGGAAAGGCTGTGGATGTGGTCTACCTTGACTTCAGCAAGGCTTTTGACACCGTTTCCCACAACATTCTTCTCAAGAAACTGGCTGCTCGTAGCTTGGTCTGGCGTACACTTCATTGGGTTAAAAACTGGCTTGATAGCCGGGCCCAAACAGTGAATGGAGTCAAATCCAGTTGGAGGCCAGTCACTAGTGGCATCCCCCAGGGCTTGGTACTCTTTAATATCTTTATCGATAATCTGGATGAGGGGATTGAGTGCACCCTCAGTAAGTTTGAAGATGACACCAAGTTAGGTGCGTGTGTCGATCTGCTCGAGGGTAGGAAGGCTCTGCAGGAGGATCTGGATAGGCTGCACCGATGGGCTGAGGCCAACTGCATGAAGTTCAACAAGGCCAAGTGCCGGGTCCTGCACTTGGGGCGCAATAACCCCAAGCAGAACTAGAGGCTGGGAGATGAGTGGTTGGAAAGCTGCCAGGCAGAGAAGGACCCAGGAGGATTATTGTATAGTCGGCTGAATATGAGCCATCTGTGTGCTCAGGTGGCCAAGAAGGCCAACAGCATCCTGGCTTGCATAAGAAGCAGTGTGGCCAGCAGGTCTAGGGAAGTGATTGTCTCCCTGTACTCAGCTCTGGTGAGGCTGCACCTCAAGTACTGTGTTCAGTTTTGGGCCCCTTGCCACAGGAAGGACATGGAGGTGCTTGAGAGAGTCCAGAGAAGGGCGATGAAGCTGGTGATGGGTCTGGAGAACAAGTCCTATGAGGAGCAGCTGAGGAAGCCTGGTTTATTCAGCCTGGAGAAAAGGAGGTTCAGGGGCGACCCTATTGCTCTCTACAGGTACCTTAAAGGAGTCTGTAGTGAGGTGGGGGTTGGTCTATTCTCCCACGTGCCTAGTGACAGGATGAGGGCAAATGGGCTAAATTTGCACCAGGTGAGTTTTAGGTTGGATCTCAGGAAGAACTTCTTTACTGAAAGGGTTGTGAGGCATTGGAACGAGCTGCCCAGAGAAGTGGTGGAGTCACCATCCCTGGAGGTCTTTAAAAGATTTTTAGATGTTGAACTTAGTGATATGGTTTAGTGGATGACTTGTTAGTGTTAGGTCAGAGGTTGGTCTCGATGATCTTGAGGTCTCTTCCAACCTAGAAATTATGTGATTCTGTGAAATACTTGCTTCTAAGCAAACCAGAAAATAGCCTCTCATGTCAGACCAGATGAGAAAGGCTCTCAGTGTCCCCAGAGGTATGTCCATCTTGCTAAGAGGCAGAGAGTCACAGTCCAGTCTGAAGACAAAATTCAAACAGCCAGGACACCAACTGGCAGTCTGAATACCCCTCGTGTCTACCACACTGAAAGTGGAGATGAATCTAGCTTGTGCTAGCTTTATGGTGAATACTCTCATGCTTGCTTCTCTCCTAGAGGTATAAGCCACCACCTTTAAGCTTCTTTAAGGTTAAAAAATACTAAACTAAACATTCTCAATAACTCAGACACCCACACCAGCTAAGATTGAGGTTTACTCACATAAGAGTAGAGAGAAGGATTTGCTCACATATTAAGATAAGTACAATATTTCACAATATGAGCTATCATCATATTTTTTAGAGTGAAGTAATATCTTTGCTTACATTTAGGAATATGATTCATTCCACTCATCATTGCTTTTGAATACTTATTTTTTATTTCTTCTCTGAGGTTTCAGTAACTGTAATAATAATGACCTTGAATTGCATCTTCCTGGTTATTACAGAAAACTGCACATGCAAACTAGTTAATGCATATTGGTGCAGCTGTTGTCAGGGCGTTTCACATGTCAGATTTCTGTGATATGGATTAACTCTGTAATCAGCATTCAACAATGTACAATAAGTACTGTAAAATGCTGGCAAATTAGCTTTGAAAATAAAATGTATCACACTAATGTGATTATTAGTCAGAAATTTCTAGCAACACTTTATGTGTTGTAATTGCTGAAGGTCTTGTATATGTGGCTGTTTCCATAAGACAGTTTGTCGTATTTCAACATATTCTAAGCAAACACCAGATCTGCCACCAAATGCTAAGAGAATAGAGTACTGTGCTTCTCTCTCGCTAAAAAATGTATTTCCTTACTTGTAGGAGTTCTTCCTACTGAACTTTGCTTTATCTGCAGCATCCTATTGCTTAATGACAGGCAGATGCTATTTACAATCCTTGTAAGTTTTTTATTTAAGAGCCTTGTCATTAGAGCCTATGCATTAAAGAGATGCACGCCATTAAACTGGTTTTCCAACTAGTCTGCTTCCAAGGCATGTAAAAAAAAATCAGGGGGAAGAATGCAATTTACATACACCTTGGGCTGACGTGGAGCAGAAAATAGGGTAAAAGACACATAAAATTGATGAAAAGTGCAGTGACTTTCAGTAGGTCCCAGTGACTTCAACATAAATAGTGACTACTTGTATCTAAGTAATGTTGTAGCATTTCACACTCATTGTCTTGGAGCAAATTCTGTTTCAGTTATTGGGTTCATTCTTAACACACAAATACTCCAAGCCTGGGAAACAAAATTGGTACTTCCTGTAATCCTGTACAGAATGTGCAACCATTACTCTAGATGAGCACACTAAACCACCTTCCCCAGGCTCTAGTCCCCATCTCTTCCCTCAAGCTGCTGCAAATATCTGCTCTAAGTTTTTTTCGGGCTTTTACTTTCTCATGTAGTTGTTTGGCATGGAAGTGGATTAGCATTTGTTTGCTTTGGGGGCAATTAAGCAATTATTAATGCATTGTTAATGACACTTGCAAGGGTGTGACATTTATGATCAACCCAAGGAGGTCTGTTAGTTATCATCACACTTAACTATTAATGTTCTTGATTCTGATTTTTTTTTCCCCATATTCTATACTGCTCACATACCTTGCTTTATTTTATTTCTCTCCTAACTTTTTATATTCTCCAAGACCTCATGGTGTCCCCTAATTTCATAATTCTTTGTATGCCCTACGTCTGTTCTTGTTTTGCCTTGTTTAACATCAGCATGTATATTTCTCTTGCTGTTTTTTTTTGATCACAACCCTACATAGTGATATACAATTTTAACAGAAACATTCCTTCAAACGTAGACCGGTTTGTTTTAACTATTTTAAAAAATGAATTTACATATTCAATATATAGAATTTAATTTTTGATTAGTGAATGTTTAAGATCTCTACTGGAGAATGCAAGACTTTTCAGCTTTGTTTCAGTTTCAGTATCTCAGGTGTTAATTAAATAGTAAATAACTCTCAGCATATATTTTTATTCTAATAGAGGGTCACAAATCTATCTGTTGTTCTAGTACTTTGAGCATTGTTCCTGTCAAGAACATCTTATTCTTACATTTTCTCATGGTTCTATTTATTTTCCCCCCACCATTTTCTCAATTTCTCTGTGCTGTTAGCCTTTTCTTAATTTTGTTTGAAATTTGAGCATTATAACAGCACAGATATATCCCTTTCTGAAATGATTACCTCAGAATGATATGCTTACAGCCTCAGAGGATTTTTTTAATGGGATTAGAGAGTGTGCACCTGGACAGTAACCATACGGCATCTGCTTTGTACTTGCTATATTTGACGTGTATCTTAGCCCTAGGCTTAGCCCTAGCCCTAGGTAAGTAGTGGAGGTAAACTCCCGTGGGAGGTGAAAGGTTTGAATTTCAGCTCATTTTGCATGGAGAGGGAATTGACTCTGGTTTCCTTAGAAACTGCTGTAATCTCTAGTCTATTTTAACATTCCTTTCTCCTCCTCCTTCTTTGACAGACAGTTTTTAAGTGAAATGAGTGAACCAATTTTCCATAATCAGAGGAGTTTAGTGCAGATGGGATTCCAGGCTGTGAATCCCACTTTCACATAAGCACATAATTTGGGTTGCAGTTAGGCACTTAAAAGCAGAAGGCAACATTGCAGATCATCTCTATGATTGTTGTTGTTGTTGTTGTTGTTGTTGTTGTCTGGCTTATGCATTTCCCTGTTTAGGAAGCTGATTACTATGAATTCTTCTCCTGGGCATCCATATCTCTTCATTTTATAATGTACTGAGGCATCCAGCTCTGGCTCATGAACTCCCTTCCCAAGTCTGGAAGGAAGAAAAAATGTTTGTCCCATCATCACTACGTATAGTTCCTTTTGAGGGTCTTGGATTTTAGACGTGACTTGTTAGAAGTATAGAAAGGACTTTAAATCTATATATTCAGGTTTTAACTGCCTGTGATCAAATTAGTATGTACAGTACATAGAAAATCTCAGAATGTGTCCAATTACCTTCAGCCATGCATGTTTTAGAAGTTCAGTCCTCATTTAAAAGAGATTTAGGCTTCCAGGTATCAATTGCTTGAAGAAGAGCACAGATATTTTAAAGACATGTATGTTTCCAATATAAATAAAATTATATGTTTAGAAAAACATACATTTTCTTTTCCTCTTAAGTGATTTTTTTCTTCTTTTCTAAGAACTGATGAGATACTTCCTCAAAAATATGTGTTTCAGCAACTGTCCCCATACTGTCCCAGCAACTGTCCCCAGCAGTTTGTGGATAATTTCTAGATAATTTCTACTTGCTCTCTGGCATGATGGAGCTCTTCTTCATTGCCTGTTGCACTGCAGAATGATTTTCTATGATAGGCAATAAACAAAGACTAATTTCATTCCATTAGCTTTTGCAATTTGTACAGGTTGCAATAGGGTCTTCTTTCATAAGGGACTCTTTGTGTAGCTAGACTTATCTGGTTATTAATTACTGGTTATTAAACAAGAGTTTTCCTCAACTTTTGGAGCATCCCGTCAGTCATGTAGCTGACTTGAATATTATGCTCAAAAATGCTTGTAAAACACAAGCATAACATTCTGATTTTAACCCTCCTCCCCCACATACAGGAGTATTGAAACCTGTACCCTTCTTCCTCTTCTGAGCCAGTACACAATCATCAGGGAAATACTTTCACTTTCAGAAGTGAAACAGAAAAATCCAACCACTGTTTCAATGCAATCCCAAATTTTGGGAAATAAATCAGTGAACCATTTTACCTCCACATTGTAGTGTTTTTTTCAACTGCAATCCCAGGTAAAATTTTCTGATGCACCTCAGTAATTTAGGCATCTAAATCCTATTTTTCAAGTTGGAACAAGCAGCAAACCTCTGTCCCTTCATTACCTAACCATTAGACAAATGTCTCAATTCTTCCCCCGTTTATCTACTTCCTTCCATAAAGTCCTTGAGTGTGATTTTAATCATGTATTCATAAGTATTTGGCTTAATGATGGACAAACTCCAATTGGGGCCTCAGGCACTATTCTAATACAGGTAATAGGCAATAATTATAGTAACAGATGTTGCCAGCTTTTAATTCTATTCTCAAGGAAATTTAAACTCCTTTATTAGAGAATGCAACTCTTTAGCAAGAGTTTTTATTTACCTTTCTCTAACAAGCAATTGGCTCTTTGAAAGCAGGTCTTACCCCACGCTATTTTTATTCTCTTAAGGTTCCAATCCATAATTGCATTGTCTTTTAGTAAGTTCTTTATATTTTTTCATGTTTCTAAAATATTCACCTCATTTCAAGCCATGCTATCCTAGTTTCCTTCATCCCTGCATGTTATAAGAACTTGAGTTGTTCCCTCTTGTTCCCTCCACAGATGTGACAATAGCAAATCCTTTGAAAACATCCACCAATTATCTGTACTTATCTATAAAATAGATTCAGTCATTTCATCTACTTCCTAAAATTTATTTTTCAAATCCTGTTGAAATCACCTAGCTTTCTCTTTGAACATTGTTAAACCAGTTTTTTAATGTTGCACCTATTAGTGTAACTTCTCATAATGCCCCACCTTCCTCAGATTCCATGCTCTCTGCAGATATTAAAGCTATGGCACTGTAGGCTGCCTCATGATCATATTGTGTTATTTCTTGGTTTAAATTGAACTTCTCATCGCATCTGTGCTTCTGCTTTTCCTTACATTTCCCTGGCCCTTGTATTTCACATCAAGATGCTATGAATTTTGCATTGCCGCTTGAGCTTCGGTGGCTTCTTATAGCAGATGAGTAAGAGAGCAAATCAAAATCAAAAAGCATTTACTATAGGTTGGACCTTTGTGCTGCCTCAAGTTTTCCCCTAGATATACAAGTGTAACTCTTAGATGCTATAAGAGGAATTGTAAAGCAGTTACAGAGGAGAGAATCTGGCTTTTTTTATGATGCTGAGATTCAACCCTTGCCTCTGAAAACAGTTGTGCATGGGAGAAGAGGCAGGTGATTACCAACGGATGCAGTCTCAAGGTCATATTTACTTTTTTCCCTGGTTTTGCTTTTGGTTTAGGATGAATGAGGAACTATTTAATTTTCCTCTGCCAGTGGTTCATTTCTGTGGGGGACAGTATATCTATATATCTATATATCTATATATCTATATATCTATATATCTGTATATCTGTATATCTGTATATCTATATATAGATATACACATATATATGGATTCCTGCAACCTCAGAAAAATAAGTGGGTTGTATTAAAAGAATGTAAGGAAGACTGCCAGGATAGCTAACTGTGAATAACTGCAGAAGTCAAATAAGCAGATGTTCTTGCCAGCATAAACTTTTTTGTGGAAGTGTGCAGTATGTAACTCTTGTATCACTGCATTGTAAATCCATAAACATTCAATCCATAAACAAAGAATTGAGATGTGGTCTTTGGAGCTATTGAACCAGTAGTGAAAAGAGGGAATGAGCTAGAATCCTTGCACAAGAAATAAGTTTGACCTTTGACTCAAGCAAATTTTGATAAGGCAAAACAGCCTTTTAGATACGTTAGATACACTTTTTTATTACAACTTTGTTTTTAATGCTGCTTCTACCAGTAGATGACGTGCATTTATTTTTAATCAGAAGGCTATAATACTTTTCTATAACTTATGAAGAGCAGTTTTGAGAGGTGTCCTGTAGCATTTAGTTGGATGTTGCAGGTTTAGCAACTTGGCCTAATACAACTTATATTTGCAAGAATGCAACATGGAACCACTGTTCCAGCAAAACTGAAGTCAGACTTCAAAAAAAAACTTCCTTTATGGGGAGAGTATTTGCTGTTATGTTGTCTTTTTACTTTAAGATTCCATAGATTTTACCTTGCTTTCCAATTTTTCAGTTTTGACCTGTCATTTGTCCCAGAGGACCAGCACATTCTGTTAGAAGGAGCCCAAGCCCAAATTCTTAAACTGAATTGTTCAGATCATAGAATCATAGAATGGCTGAGGTTGGAAGGGACCTTAACGATCATCCAGTTCCAACACCCCTGCCATGGTCAGGGACGCCACCCTCTGCATCCACAACTTCTCTGAGCAACCTGCTCCAGTGCCTTACCACCCCCCAAATTAAGAATTTCATCCTAATCTCTAATCTAAATCTCCTCTCTTTTAGTTTAAAACCATTCCCCCTCATCCTGCCAGTATCTGCCTGAAAAAAAAAGTTGCTCTCCACCCTTTTTACAAGCCCCCTTTAAATATTGAAAAGGTGCAACAAGGTCATCCTGGAGATGTCTCTTCTTTAGGCTGAACAGCCCCAGATGTCTCAGCCTTTCTTTATAGGTGCTCCATCCCTATGGTCAACTTTGTGTCCCTCCTCTGGATCCAGTCTAACAGACCAACATCCTTCTTGTGCTGTGGGCCCCAAAGCTGGATGTGATACTCCAAGTGGGGAGAGGGGCACAATCACATTCTTTGACCTTCTGGCCACTCCTGTTTTGATGTAACCCAGAAAGGAGTTCACCTTATGGGCTGCAAGCACACACCCCAGAACTCAGTATAGCTTTCCCCCAACACTGTGCATTTTATTTTATTATTTTTTTACAAATATCCTTTGATCTGAGTACCACTAATGGTCAAAATTATTATTATTATTTTGAAGCTTAAGCCGTTCTTTGTGTTACACCATTTGATAACTAAATCTTTGCCTTTAAAGTATAATGAAAAATCCTGTTCAATATAGTGAGGATGACAAAGGTATAAGAAATTCATAAAGACCATGAGAATCCAAGTACACTTGTTTGAAAGTACTGACATAACATTTATAAAGTGAAGTGTAAATTTACACTTTTCACTTGAAACCATTCAGTAAATGAAAGACGTGGAATTTGATAAATTTTTCTAGTCTGGTTTTATTTTCCTGTTCACATACCAGGTGAAATATGTTGCTAGTGTATACTGTGACTTAAGGTATTTATTCAAATGCAGCCTAGAGAAGAAGCTGAAACTATGTTTGGCAGAGCAGATTTAATGTGTCATGCTATGAGCTGTTGATTTGGCCGCAGTTCTTTCATTTCTATGTGCAGTTTATTCTTGCTTTGAAATGCAATCTAATTCACTGAGGTTATGGTGTTTATAAAATAGCAAAAGTGATGAATCTGCTCATGCTCTCAATAGGTTAGACATTTTTACTTCAAACTGTACTTTGGCTTGCTGGCTATAGCAACCATTCAATCTGTAAATTCCTCAAAACAGCAGACTGCCCTATAGAATGTGTGTAGCATAGCAAGCTTAGCTACAGTCTGGATTTTGGGGTTTGTTTGTTTGTTTGTTTGTTTGTTTGTTTTTGTATGTTTGTTTTTCTGCTTGTTTTACAGTGGTGGATAAAAATGTTAAGATCCAGTATTTCACAGTCATTGTGCAGGTTGAACTCTTGAGCTTGTCCTAGTTTGGGGAGGGTTTTCATATGTGCAGTGAGAAATATAACTATGAATTTATCATTGGGATTCCTATAAAGCTTCAGGTGTTTTGTACTGTGTCTGATCATTCACTTACTAGAGATGAGTTTTTCAGGCATACCTGTTCTTCATGTATAAAGAATTTCCCTTGGAAGTAGATGGAACAAAGTACCTTATGAACAGCATACTGAGAAACTTGGTAATGTAAAGCAGTTCTTAGGTCTTCTGAAGTTTGCATGGATGACAGCACATAGCTGTTTGTTTTGTAATTGACTCTGTTTAACTGAAGCTTTTACATTCTTACACTCTATATTCATGGAAAATTCCTGTATCCATTTCTCTACATTCAGGCTGAGATAGGATGTGCATTTGGTTTTTTGAGATTTCAGTTGAGAGTGAGTGATTCTGGATCAGAAGAAACCTTCAGGAGAACCTCTCTGTTCTTGGTGTCATTACTTTTCACCTTTTGGGGAGATGCATAAGAAAAAGTTTGCATTTGCTACCTACATGTATAATCTATCTTTCTATCTGTCTGTCTATATATCGTCTCTCTCTCTTTTATCTTTATCTATGCCTATATCATTTCCCCACCTGAGACACTTAATGTGTGCTATCTTGACATAGGCTCTAAATCAGAAGCTTCAGAGATTCTTTTGTACTTCCCTCTGTTGCTGTTGCCTACCTTTACTGGACGTCTTTGTCTCAGGACAAAGTGTACCAGGATATCCACTAAAAGAAGAAAGGAAAGGTTAAGTGTTTTGTGCTATCTGATTTGTTTGGTCCATCATCTCTTCCTCCCTTCTCCCTTCTTCCTTTTCCATCAACTGTTAATTACAAGCATCTCTTTAGGAAGGAGAAAAGAAGAAATGGTTGGTTTCAACCCTGAACTGTAAACAATAATTTCCTGAAGACTGGGGTTAAGATGGAGTATTAATACAAGCTAATTTCCTTGTGACAGGATCACCACTGTTCTCCTGTTGAACAGTATAATACAGCCATCCAAACCAATGCTCCAGGATTTTTCATTTGTGCTTGGGATGGCAAGTGAATAGAGAAATTTATCTAATATAACATCTGTTTGACAAACTTGTATTGCTCTAATGCTACGGAAACATTCATTCACTTCCTACTTTGTTGCCTGATGCAGACAAAAGTGTACATTGTACCATGTGCTTTTTTATGGAAAAGTACATCTCCTTTGTAGTTACATCACTGAGAGTTGTGTACAATCCTGGATTCAGTGTCTGTGTCATCTATTTCTTGGTAGCTTTTATTAATTCAGAAAGTATTGGGTAGATAGGTGATTACAGGTAGAAAAACTATACAAACAAAAAAAAATCAGAGGGCAGCAAATAAAATCAGCAGTCTGAGATTTAAATGTATGTTTCCACTAGTAAAACCCCCCATACTACAGGCAGCTTGAAAGATGTTGATGTTCAGATTATAGATTTATGACTTGCTCTTTCCAGTATTCATGAATGCAAAGAGTTTTTGCCTTGGGCATGTTAGAGTAGCAAAGCCTTGAAACTGGCAATAATTGCTTAACAGTCCAAACAACATAATTATATATTTTTGAGCATTTTGGTAACCGATTCAAGGATGTATATGTACATTTTATAAAAAGTAAGTATGAGTTGATCAAGGAATAAAACTGTTCTTTCATCATTTTATATTTGAAATCTGGTTTGCCTCCAAATAAATCACATTGCTCTCATTTTACATGCATATACATTTTACAAGTCTTATCTTTAGTGAGCCCCATGCAGTATGAGCTTAAAAGTTTAATCAAACTAAAAACCACGGTCCACTGATGTTCTACAGACCTGCTGGGTTCAGAGCTGTTATGAGAAGAAATGTTCCCTTTGCAGCCACTGAAAGTCAAATTAATTACCATGCAGTGATTCCTTCTAAAGAACAAAATTGCTTGGGCAGACCTTAAGTATGGATGTAACTGGAGTACCTACACTGGATGATTTTTTTTGTTTTTGATTGTTTGTATTTTAATTGCCATTGTCTATTCTTCTTTGTCAGGATTGTGTAGAGAGCATTTAATTTAATGAATTATTAAACTATTTGATTAGCATTCAAAGGTGGATATTTGTGTAAATAAAAAAACTCTTTGGGTTTCAGTGTGAATTAAACTTCTATTTATGTACTTTTTTATGAATGGCCATTTGAAAATTGTTGATGTTTATAACTTATTGGGATTCATGTAGATGTTTATGAAAATCTTTTAAACTCTTTGGTTACTTTATTGATGGTTCAGTTCTTCCTGAGCATAAAGGAGCATGGAAATAGAAATAGACATCAGATGTGGTCTGTTAGTATATAAATGTTGGGGAAAGCATATTGGGCAGTTAGTATGCAAGTTAGCATAGGAAAAGGAAGGAAGGAGGGCCTTACAATATAATAGCATACCTAGTGTAGAAATATTAAAAGTCTCTGTGACTATTATGTCTCTGTGACTATTATGTCTTTTCTTTATTATTTCTATGTGAAATAAAATATTTAAAAATCACAGGTGAAGGAAATAGGTGTGTCTGCCACTGTCTGTGAGGATTATTTACTGCTGTAATGGTAATGAATATCGCCTACAGTTTAGGAAGGAGAGGGGTGAGGAAGAAGAATGAGGCTTTGGTGTTGGATGATGTAGAAAGGGAAAGGTTCATTTTTCTTTCAGGTTAACTTTTCAATAGCTGTAACTTGAGCATCTCTGGAAATTGTGAATCATTACATGAGTTCCTGCTCAGGCTGACCTCCTCCAACCACTTATGCATAAACACATGCATGCACGTGCAGACATATCATGTCAGGTTCCTACCCATATGCTTCATCTTCTTGAAACAGAATCCTTTCAAATAGATGGCATCTGTAAATATTTTTGTAAAAACTGCAGCAAAAATAAATGACATTTTCAGTAACCAAAATACACCATTTTTAATAAACCGATAGAATTATATGAAATGGGATTCCTGTGGATACTGGTAAATATGAAAATGCCCCATTCTTACTAATCTCCTTGGATCTTTAGTATGTTTATTAAAGCTAAGTAATAAATCTTATGTATCTCATTGCCATCTTGATAAACTCTCAGTGCTAAAGGGTTTAATAATAATGTAGATCATAACATCTGCTACACTCGGTGCTCTTTCCAACTTCAGATGATTTATTTTTGAAGTTTTATTTCTAAAGGCTTCCAGTTAATTGCCATGTGCTTTAATTGGGCTTCAGTATGTTCATCTTTTGATCACAGTGCAGCAGGAAACCATGCTTGGATAAATCTTGAGGGTGTCTGCAGCTTGATGGATTGTGTATGTGTCTGTGTCACTCCTTGGTCACACAGGATGCAGGTTCAGTTATTAGAAAAGCACAAATTGCAAGCAAATTGCAGAACCTAACAGCTCTACTAGGAGATCCATGCTGTGTGATAGCATACACATGGCTTTCAAGCTATGAGGAGGAATAATAACCCCAGTGCCCTGATAACATTTAGTTGTTATTCCCCTAGCTAAATGCTGAAGCTGAGAAACAATGGTGTTGAAGTTAATTTCCATTCTCAAGGTGCCAGATAATTATATCCAGTTATTCATGTGTCTTCTGAAAATTAGATGATCTCTTCTCATATTCCTGTTTTCAAAGTCAGAATAAAAGTTGGAAATTCTTTGTCCCTTAGCTTGCAATAATACGAACAGGTTACATTAGTTGCTTAATCTTTTTTTGCTGTGCCGTGTTCATTCAATCAGCTTTGTGTAGATACTTTTATGGTGATAACCAGACAATTTTTTATTAGCCACTATATTAACAGTTTAGTGTCCTTACCATTAAAATAAACTCCATGTAACCAAACCTTTTTTTTTTATTCCCCCCCCAAAAAATGTAAATTTTCAATGCACTTCTGAAAATGAGACTTACATAATAATCTAGTATGGAAGAGTTTGCCCATAGCATGAATCTGCACTCATACATGACTGCACTCATACATGGTTTATATATCATAACTATTCTAATCATAGAAATGCCTCATCCTTCTTATTTTTAATTTATTTGGCCAATCATTTGTTCTAAGTGATAGAGCAAGGATCTTCACTAGTTATTCATGATGTCAAATAAATAAATAAATATATTTCAATAACTGTAAAGCTGACACTTCGTTTTAATTTTGTAGTACCTTGTTCTTGCATTACAAGAAAAGGGAAAGGGAGGTCATTCTTTAGCTTTTTATATCTTTTATTATTGCACATTCTCTTCTCTGCCAGCTTCCATTTGTGTTGCTTTTGAAGGTAGAGAACTGAAATCATTTCACTCCTCAACTCTATCAGAGTGATTCCATGCATCTAATCAGTTTTTGTTACCATTAATTGAAGTTTCTATTCCTGTCACTTTATTGACATAGCTTTTTCTCTTTTGGTAAAACTATTTCAGGAGAGTGAACATTCATGCATATACAGTCACTTATACAGTCACTTATACATAGAAAATTATGTGCAGGAGTGTATGTATACAAACATTATATTTACGTATGTTACATATTCACATATATATATATGTATACATATATCTGTGTATATATGTACGTGCATATAGATATGTGAATACACTTACAAAAAGATGCATATATATAATATATATAATCAAATACATATAAATATATATGACACTATGCATCATAATGTTGTAGACATGTTTTAAATCCCGTTTTCTTCCTCCCAAATGTTTTTCTCCTCTGATTTATTTTCCTTGAAATACAGCTCTTTTTTAACAAAGACATATGTAACTCAGGAGATGACATATTATTCAAAAAACAGAAAATACTTTTAGGATTTCTACAGAATAAGTAGAATTTTCACTTAAATGACTTCAGTTTAATCACATGCAACTTATGTACTATCCAGAAGTTTATTCAGCCATTTCAGAAGTGAATATACTGTTGAAATGAATTAACTTAGATTAAATTTAATATTTTAAAGATATGTGAAATGTGAATTTCAAAGTGAACTACTTTATTTGGAAAATTAGTCTGTCTTCACTGAGATTTGTCTCAACGAGTGTGTTGAGGATTGTGGAAATAAGGCAAAAATCATAAACAGATTAAGATTGGAAGGACAATCCTTAATCAGTAAGAGTAAAACTTTATTTCTGGTTCACTGATAACTCAGCATTTACATTGTTACATAGTACCTAGACATAATTTTGAAGTAAAGTTGTTCTGGCAGGGACAGTTGGAACTTTTTCAGTGGAAAGAGTCATCCCAAAAGAAAGCTCTCATCTCATATTATGCCATGATACTGGAGAAAGATTCTTAGAGCATTTGGGCATTATCTTTGATATAGCTTTAAAAATCTCAGTCTGAGTTCTGTTAAAACATTATTATTGATTTTCCTGTTAGCTCAAAGGTTTCTATGTTTCAAGATTCTGGCAAGATTGCAACAGGTATGTTTACCATGTTGATATGACTAAAGGCAAATATTTTTAATTTTAATTTTTAAAAACATATATTTTGTTATTTGTATTCTTATATTATTAAGTAGTACATACGTTATTAGTTCATGGATTATGTATTTCTGTCACTTAAAACTACTGGAGAGTTGAAACATATTCATGCACACATGGATATATAATTATGTTTGTATAAATATATCTGTATGTGAATTCATAATGGAGGTTGTGAAATAGGCTACTTCAACCACAATTCTCTTGTCTCCAATGCATAACATGTCTACTGCATACAAGCGTTGTTCAATTCTCAATTAACTCAATGTAATTTCATCCTCTGTTATTGTATTTTATGCTAAAGCTTTGTTCCTGCTCCTAAACACAGTATTTCTTCAATTCATTTTCTGGCTACTTTAAAGAAACAATAAGCACAAAATAACCTTTCTAACAGCCTAATGTACTAATGGAGAAACTAGAAGAGACTATAGTTATTGAAAAATGCTTTCTTATCAAGGACAATATCAGTGCAGGGTGTCTCAGTTGTTCTAGGAATATATAAAACATTATAGACAGATATTAAACTGTTTTGCATCAAAAAAAAATGATGTGACTGCATTAAAACTGATTTATTGGTCAGCCTCATAAAGGTGAAATTCTGTGTATATAACAGATTAAAGGTAGGAGTACCATCTACATGACGTGGATAAATGTAAAGAAAAATTTTCTTTGTGGCCACACTTTCTGCTATATATTATTATAATTTGTATGCAGATTTGTCATGAGATAACTCTGTTGCACCTTCTAGCATATATTTGCTTCTTGCAGAGAAGTTCTTAGGAATTTTCTTGGTATTCCTATTAGGCATTTTGAAGCTATGTCTCTAAACATTTATGCAAAATCCCTCAGAAAATATTTTATCACAGTGTTGAAAATGGTCTGTCTGCATGAGCCCAGCAGTAGACTAACATGCAACTCAGTAACTATTTCAAGCCATCAACACTTTTCCTTCCTGGAATCTTCAATCTGTCTATTTTTGCTTTTTTCTTTGATATGCATATTAATTCTGTGTTGGATATTTCAATGAAGCTTCATCTCCCACCATTTGGCCAAAATTCTGCTGTCTGTGGTAGCAGCCCATCACCTTCTCTCAGGCTTGCCCACAGATTTAGGCTTTTTCATTACTGTCTTTGTATAATCAGCACAAAGAAATTCCATTTAGATAATAAATAGAAGATTGGAATAAATAATAAGTGTGCTACACCTATTACATGCCACATTTTTATGTATAAAAATACACAGTAAATACATAATAAAAATACAAATTCCTTACTGAGTAGTGGTTCCTTTAGATTAGCTTGCACTAGAAGAATATCCTTTATACAATAGAAAGCCTCCTTGCTTTCCCTTAGGCATGAGTCTGCAGAAGTCAAAGCTATCCCTATGTGATTTCTTGAGAAACAGCAAGGCTCGTTACAAAAAATAATAAAAAAGCATCCCTTGCATTTGTTTTAGTTGCTTGCAGATGCTTACATATTATTTTGTCACAAAAAGATTAATATTATTCATCCCAAATTCATTAACACTATTCACGTTATTGTTCAGGACCTAAAGCTTTCATAGTTACTAGATAAGGGTTTGAAAAAATATATAAATCCTAACTTGGGCATTATATCTCAGTTTTATAATATTCCGATCAGCAGACCTGTGCCTATTTACAAGTACACCTTGGGATTTGAAACTAAACCCAGGACTGAACTGTTTGCCACACATGCAGAGCAGCAGACTTTATTGAAGCATAGCACTGTGAATGTGCTATAGGAAGGACCACAAACCTTGGACCCGTCCATTTTTTGAGAAATTAAAAGTGCTGGAGTGCAGACCAGAAAACAGTTTTGAATGTGGTCCAGAACCTATTCATGGCTAACCACTGTATATTCAGAGTAATTCCAATGACTGGTCTTTCCATTACATTCTGCATGGACCATATGAAACAGCAGATCATTTTTTGTTGCTCGCCTCTTATCTGACATTATAAATAACAGAAAGTCAATTAGTACATGTTTTAGTGGCGGTTCTTGCCACTTTGATAAATGTCACTATAAACGAAAAATGAATTATTGCAACCTTACACGTAGCTTGAAAAATTAACCTCATGCCCCCCATATGGAACTGAATAAAAATAAGTTATTTGAAAACATGCAGCTGGGAATTAATTCAGCATGTCAGTAGGGCAAACATTTCCTCTGTGGGTGGGAGAAAAAAGCCCAACAGCGAAGCAGTTCTCAATTTAACAGTTGCAGCTGACTTGTCTTACCTCTGTCTTTGAGCACATGGTAAAAATGACCTCCTTACACTCAGATTGTGGTGTATACACACAATGTATTTATTTCCACTCCTCTGTTGTTCTGCTCTTCTATCACCATGCCTTCCTCGAAAATGAAAGACTGTTGTTACACCTCACCTCAACTGGGCAAAATGCCCATGTGTCAAACCTGGGAGGTGCAGAGAATGATGGATGAAATAGCCAGGGATTGTACTGATGGCATCAGAAGTGCTGCATATTCTGTGAGGAAGAGAAGCTGGATTATGCTAGAACACAGTCCCTTACCTGACACCAGTGTGGCTGTATCTTTGCTGAGCCCATCTTACTTGCATCAGGTCTTCTCATCTTCACTGAGGTGGCAGATGTTTCTGCCAGCTATATTATTTTGTTTAATGCTAAAGGACACTTAAATTACTGTTTAGCTTTCCCCCTACTCTTTTTCTCTTCCCCTCCAACCTCTCCCTTCCCCCAGCCCCTTCTCCCCCCTCCTTCTTTTCCTGAAATAAATGGTTGCTAAAACTGTTCATGGTGATTGATACAGAGTGTTTCTGAATGCTGGAAACATATCTAGTAATTACACTGTTCAGACATGAAGATTGTATTACCTCAAATTGCCTGGAATGATGTCAATTTATCAAACTTCCTGCTAGAAGTTCATCTCTGCTGTAAAGTGATCACTTCTCTCTCTGTTAGCTTGCTTTATCTAATACAAAGGGTCCAGGGGGATTTATCCACTTTCTTTCTCAACCTCATCCTCCTATGGAATCTGTCAGACCAATGGGGAAAAGAATGAGAGTGTGTTTTGTGACTGCCTTGTTTATTTTATCGTCTTTCAGTGCAGTGGAGGGAGAGGATGTATAATTTGATTTGAAAACCCAAGACAGTTAAGCAACAGGGCTTCGACAGAGCAGCAGTAATCATGTCTGCTTACTGAGGTAAAACATGGTCTGTTTGTATTCCAGACAGAAGATTTCAATTATGCTTGTTTAAGACTAAAAGATTAAAAAGCATACAGATTCATTTCCTATTAAGCACTCTTTTGGTGAGTCTTTAATGCCAGTATCAAAGTGTACTTCATGGATGCTTTCTTTTCTGCCAGAAGGAAGAAAATGTTTGCAACATTTGTCTGCCCATTAACCATTGCAGGATGTCCTACAAAACGATTTTTACCCCTTGGACTATCAACAACAGAATGATTTAGTTAGCAGTGAAAGACAAAAGCTCTAAACAAGAAGACAGTGCTCAAACTTACATGTGCAAACATAACATTTATAGCTTTTTTTTCTCTAGTGCCATTCCAGTGATTTCCAATTAGGTCATCTAAAAATAAATGTAAGGTTAAGAGCAAATTTGTCATATTCAGAGGACAGTTACTCTGTAGCAATCTAGACTACTATTACTCAAAGACTAAAATGAAGCATGAGTTCTTAATAACCTGAATTCATATATTTTTTTATGTGTTTGCTTTTAGTCTTCTCATAAGGACATATGTTTTTATGGGATTTTTTTCTGTCAGTAAGATCTGTCTTTTGTGAAGTAAGTAGTTTCCCAGTGTAGATTGTTTCTCAGTAAAATGTGAGCCAGAAGGAAGGAAGGAAGGAAGGAAGGAAGGAAGGAAAGGAAGGAAGAGAGAGAGAAAGAAAGAGAGAGAGAGAGAGAGAGAGAGAGAGAGGGAGAGAGAAAGAAAGAAAGAAAGAAAGAAAGAAAGAAAGAAAGAAAGAAAGAAAGAAAGAAAGAAAGAAAGAAAGAAAGAAAGAAAGAAAGAAAGAAAGAAAGAAAGAAAGAAAGAAAAAGATCTTTTAATCTTCTTGTTTGTTCTATATTGTTATAGAAGTCCTAAGTACTTTTAAGAATACCATGGTCACATGGACAAAGAAATCCAAGATGAGCAACAGTAAGTACTAACTGCAAGAATTTCTGCAGTTTCTCATCTGTTTACATGGTTCTCGTTAGCCAAAAGAATATAGAAAGAAAATTCATCAGCTGTGTTCCCTTCATGCAACCA
Source organism: Anas acuta (assembly GCF_963932015.1). NCBI lineage: Eukaryota > Metazoa > Chordata > Aves > Anseriformes > Anatidae > Anas > Anas acuta. The sequence goes on from NC_088980.1 coordinate 77,487,561, forward strand.
AGAATGCCTCAAAGGAGAAGCATAAACAGGGCTGCTTCAGTGCCTCCAGAGCCCCATTTTCCCCTCTCGTGAGTGTAACAAAACTCCCTTTAAGATTTTGAGCTTATCTAGACTTAGCTGCTTCCAGTGTTTCAGCTCAAGGAGGAACTTCCAGCTGGGAGACTAAAAAAGCCTTTGGGGACTTTATTAACTTTACTTAGAATAAAAGCAATGCCTCTTGGCTTTGTATTTTACAAAGACTCCACGGCACTTTAATCCTTGAGGTAGTGGTAGTCCTTGTGATTTAACTAATTAACCAACCCCGATGATGTACTGCTGGGTAGGTCTAGCAAAACCTCCTACCATGAATATATAGTCCAGACACCAGTGAAATAACACAAGGAGAGCATTTATCAAAGATACTGTTAATAGAGAAAGGAATAGTTGCTAAATAAATTCAAGCCAGGTTTAGTATCCTTTGATAACACCTCATCTTGTAATTTTCTTACTATATTTCTGGTGCTTCTATATCCTACAGTCCCCACATTCCTGATGTTATCAGGCTTATACTCTTGGTAGGAATGATTTCTTATTCATAACATTTCTTCAGGGAATAACTGAAGGAATTCCCAAATTATTGTAAAAATTAAGATCATTCTTTTCAGGTTTGGTTTGTTTATTTATTAGCACATATATTTTCAGAGCTCTACCTCAGAAAGCATTCGAAGATGCAGACTATAATCTTGAAATGGCCTGCAACAATGAACAATCTTTTTATTATATTTACATGGGCAACTACAATGATCTCACATCCATTCCTCTCAGGAGCCACTTTAATAACAGTAGTCCACAGTTTTACCTGTTGCTTCATTCTTCACCAGTCAGGTAAGAAACAGCTCATTATTTGATCTTTGGATTTCTCTTTACATATGTTTTTAGTTTCTTTTTAATTACCTAGTGGACTACTTCATGCATCCCCAATAAAAACTCTCTTGTGTATTCCCCCATGACAGAAGAGCAACCTGTTGTTACTGTGCTTGCTGTCGCTATTAGATTACATAAAGTAAAAAACACTGTCCACTGAGGAAGAGCACACTCCCAGCACTGTCTCCCAAAGTGACACTGAACAACTCCCTATCTCCTATCCTATCTCCCGTTGTGCTGTACTCCAGAAAGACACTCACGGAAAATAAAATGACCATAGCTTGCTGTCAGGCTTAAGACCATGTTCTGTAAAACATGGTGTGGATAATTTTCTTCTTCACTATATCTGTACAATTATAGATTCCTAGGAAAAGATATGTATAATTTGATAATAGTTTTGGTGTTCTGAAATAAGAAGAATTTTAATTCTGTTGTCAGATTTTGCTGATGAATATCCATTAATGTGTTGTTTTTAAGTAAGTATGGGCAAACCCTGAGTCCTCAGTCAAGGAAAAATGAGGTTTGTAGAGACCAAGAGACATAACATCTCTCTTTCCCCTGCTATTTGTAACTGAAAACGTTTGCTGTCTTTGTATGGTTAAGAGACTAGACCTGTATTTGGACATGATAAAGGTGCTGATCTAAAACAAACAAACAAACAAATAAATAAACAAACGTTGAACTTAATTTTGTGCATACAGCTACAGCCCTGTCAGCAGTGAGATTTCTCATATAAGATGAAGTAAAAATGTAATAGGTAGTAAGTAATGTAATGTAGTATCCCAAAATATTTTAAAATATACTTACTTCTAAGCAAGGTATGATCTTTAGCGTTTGTATTCCAGTTGCTGCTGTTGTTGTTAATAACATTTTTGAGGTCTGGATCAGCTTTGATGGAATGACATAGTGTATTTCAGGCTGAAGCTTATTTCAGTGGGATGGATGAAATTATATTCCTGAGAGAGTTTTTTGAAGAGTTGAGTGTCATTGCAAGGTAGATTTCATGAAGCAATTGGAAACATGACACTATTTTGTAGGAATTCTTCTTTCCTCTGTGTTGTGTCACTTCTCCATCACCCAGCTTCAGTAGAACTCAGCTGAAAGAGCACAGCTGGCTTTCCTTATACACCAGTTCCTAACAAGCAGAAAAGTAGGGAGGCATTCAGTTCCTCAACAGCAGGAACTGGTTTGTATGGGTCGTTTTCATTTTGCTGAAACATTAATTATGACTGTTCTCTTGCTTTTTCATCACATTGTAATTCATACCCCTTGTACATGTACACAAAGATGTTTGTACAGCACTCTACAATGAAGGTTAGTTAAGATACAACATAAACTCCCAGTTAAGGACAGGAAATGAGGTAAATGATAATATGATCTCTCTTCCAGGTGCCAGCAGCAGGCAAACTGCTTCTGCATTTAACAAAGGTTTTAAAGTCTCTCTCACCATGGTAGATCCTTAAAGAGGCATCTCAAGGCTTTCCTCAGTATGCATGAAAACAATTTAAAAACAGTGGTTTATAATGGTAAGAGAGAGGGAGGACACAGTAGGACAAAGGGGTGAGGAGCTGAGAAAAGTAGATAGAGAAGAAACAGACGGTAGCAGAGACTGGAAGGAAGTGGTAAGAATTGAGAGACTGATGGGGAATTTAGCAGGGTGAGTTTTTTGTTTTGTTTTGTTTTTGTTTTCTTCCATTTTCTGACAACTTGCAACGCCTTCGTTAGTCTGATCTTAAAGATTCAGGACAAGTTTAAACAAGGTGTATTTCACAAGGTGTATTGTTCTTTTTTGCCTCTGTTTCTGATTGCAATCTGTTCAGGTCCCTGAGCCTCACATGGGAGAGAGAAAAGGAAGGAGTGAGAGGGAGAGAAGGGGGCAGGAAGGAGGGAGGACACAGCCCTTGCCATTGTGAAAAGAATGGTGGGGTGGACTACAATAGAGACAGGAAAGGGGAATGGTGTTTACGTGTGGCAGGCATATGTGACAGGGTAGGTAGGCACTGCTGTTCTTGGGAAAGGGTTCCCTCTCCCTTTCACCCCACTCCCTCCAGCTATCTTTGTCTGTCCTGCGTTGGCAACTGTGTTGTGGTTGCACTGATTCTTTATCCTGTTATCTCTACCACTGTTCAAGTGTTCATGGTGCACTTTATATTACTGCAAGAGGTTAGAATTGCTGTAGTGGGTGCAGTAACCAGACCTGTTTGTAATATTTGGACAAATCTGATGTGATTTTGAGCTTAAAAACTCTAGCTATAAAAGCTGAATTGGCAAACAAATGACAAAGAGCAAAATCTCCTTATCTCAGATTGCCTATCAAACATTTTCAGAGTATGTGCAGAAAAAAAAAGGGAGGGGTGAGAGGCATGAAGAGTTTGTTCTCTTTTTATTTATTTATTTTTTTCCTTTTTACAATATCATCAACCATGAAGAATTTGAAAAAGTATTTGTAGTGTGTAAACATTTGGCAAGGAAAAGAAAGATTGTTTTTAACAATAAGTCTCTACAATTCTAACCACCTGGAATCATCACTTGTTTAGTACCTGATGTACAGTGAGACTCACTAACAGCTAAATAGTTTCTAGGGAAGGTGGGGAAGCAAGAGGGAGCAGGGGGAAATCGATGAGCAGACATCTTTGTGGTGACATTCTCATCATATGAGCTGGAAACTGGAAGCTTGAAACGGTATTTGCACCTTGAGTCATCAATAATTTTCAAACATCCCCCTCAATAAGAGATGTGGGCCTGATGGATGGTTGTGGAATGTTGATTTTAACTCTCCTTTTGGCTGAATTGTTTGTTGGCATTGGTACACAAAAAAAGAATGTAAGTGTCCTCTGCACCCTCACCCCATTTTTTTTTAACCAGTAAGTATTCTAGCATGAAGCTTTTAAATATTTTATATCTAGAGTGCCTTTTTCATTAAGAATACACTTTTATTTCCTGACATTGAGAAAATGGATCAGGATCATCACTTTAAAAAATTCTGTTTAAATGCAGATTTTGAATGGTTGCCAGGACTGAATAAAAAATCCCTGCAGAACAAACACTATAAAAATCAATAGCATTCTTTCCAGGGAGTTATATTTATCTGGTCATGTCTTCTTGCATTTCACTATAGTACTTTTTGAGGTTTTAAGACTTTTTTCTTTCATAAAAGCTATGCCCTGTACCTGACTAAACTAAAAACAGTTGTTTTATTCTGTGGACCTTAAATAACTGATCAACACAATTAAATAGGCATTTCTTAAAGATCTTTTTAATTTTCTGTTTCCGATATTCCAAGGAAGAATTTAAAATTCTTTAACTCTGTTCTTTAACATGCTAGTGGCTTGCACATATATATTTACATTTGAATAGACACACTCATGCATAACCTCAGGTTTCTCTGCATTAACCTGATTCTCCTTTACACTTGTTTGTTTTGTCATTCTTTGTTTGAAGGGAGGGAGATGAGAACTAGCTAAAAAGAAAAAATGATTTGGTCTTGACTGTGAATTCTCTTCCTGTGCCTTCTGGGGAGATTCCTGTGTCTAAGGAGACTGCGTCCTGCTGTTTATGCCAGTCCATTCAGGTCTTTTGGTTGAGGTGCTCTTGTGATGACTTGTAAACTTGTTTCAGATGAAATGACATACAGTTTCAGCATTTTAAAGTAAATTAACTCATTTGCAGTGAAAGTGGTTAATAAACATGCTCACAAGTTCTGAAGAGATGGCATCTAGCACAGGTCAGTAACAAAGTATAGCAGTAACTTCTCAAGCTGGTATATCCATGGCAAGAAGAAAAAAACATGAAAAAATCCAGAGAGACTTTACAGATGGACTGCTGACATACTTAACACTGTTGTTTCCAAAATGTTAGACCTTATGTCCAAGGTGTGAATAGATGACAGCAGTCAAAAAGTTTGACAGTAGAGCTATGTAAACTTTTATTATCTATATGAAAATTAAAAAAAAAAAAAAAAAAGTTGATCTTCCAAATCCATAGTTAGACAAACAGACCAGAAATACTTCACTCCGCACTTTGTACATAATAGCTACATTATGGGTAAGTAAAGCCGTCTCAGCAATGCCATCTTACATCTTCTGACCTGTGGTGGTTTTACTGTGCTGGGCAGCTAAACCCCACAACCGCTCTCTCATTCCCCCTCCTTTAGATGAGGAGGGGGAGAAGTAAAGCAAAGAACAACTCACGGGTTGAGATAAGGATAATTTAATTAAAGGGAAATAATGATAATAATTAAATAAAGACTACCATGAACTAAACAATTTAACTAAGGGGAAATAAAAAAGGAAAGGGGAAAAGGGAAAATAAAAAGAAGGGAGGAAAACAAACAAACAAAATACATGAAAGCTATATGGAAGTGCAGAGGAAAGAAATTACTCTCTGCTTCCCACAAACGAGCAATGACTGACCATGTCCTTGAAGCAAGGCCTCAACGCACGCAGCCGGTGTTGAGAGGAGGACCGATGTCTTCTCAACAAGAGCCCACCCCTCCCCTCTTCTTCCTGTTTCCACCTTTTATTGCTGAGTGTGACATCACATGGTATGGAATATCCCTTTGATTGGTTTAGGTCAGCTGCCCTGGTGATGTTTCTCTCCTCACTTTTTGCCCACCCCCTAGGAGGCTTAGAGAAGGGCCCAATACTGTGCCACTGCTGCTCAGCAGTAGACACAACACTGGTGTGATAACACTGCTGTTCCAGCTACAAGTACAGATTACGGCACTGTGTGGGCTGCTACTGGGAAAGTTAACATTCCAGCCAGACCCAGTACATGACCACAACACAGTCTTTACAGGGAAGAAAGAAGGAGTGGTTTTGTGATAGAGGGTGTAACAGATCAAGTGTTTGTGTGGTCCTCTGTAGTCCCAAAACAATTCTTGAGGAACTGAAGAACAAAATACGCAAGTTATCATTTCCATTATAGCATTTTGTTGTCCAAATCAAAAACTTACAATGCAAAAGATAACATATGATAGAGTTCATAAGCTACTAGTTAAGACATCCTGTGACAAAACTGACATTGCTGCATGGCTTTTTATAAATGATATACTTCTGCTTGCTTAGATGCAGTGTGAGAGTCTTGCCTATTACTAAGATTTGCCAAATGCTCTAAAGTTCTGCAAGTATGTTCTCTATCAAGCAGCAATGTATTTTAAAGTAAAGGATTGAATTCAACTATCTTTTTTTTCTTCCAAAGTTCTTACCAATCTTATCAAGTAAATGCAAAGAACTATTGGATCGTTCTTAAGTATTACAAATTTGAATTGAAATTCTTATTGTCAATTTTAAATGCAGGAACAGATAAAAAGAGGAAAACATTGAGTGCAGAAGAAAAATGCTGGATTAGTTTAGGCATCCTGATTGTGAATGCAGTTTGGGTCAAAATAGGTTGCCAGAGCATAATAGCAAAGTTCTTCTCAAGCATATTTTAGTTATTTTGCTTTGTTTGATTCTCAATTCCTCTAATTTATTTTAATTTAAATTAGTTTTATTTTAAGTCTATGCTTCTTGGCAGGATTCTTTGTTTCGGACAGGATAAAAATCACTGCACTGTGATCAGTGTTATTCTCAGGCCTGGTACACATAATCAAATGTTTATATCCTTAGACAAAAAAAAAAAAAAAAAAAAAAAAAAGTGAAGGGGTGCCAAGCTATCACACAAAATAGAATCAAGTCAGAACTTGTGTGGCTTTGCTCTATGACCTGGGAGTGAATTCTGCTGTAGCTTATATCCCTCCTAACTCAACTGAAATCCACAATGACCAGTCAAGACAGAATGTGGCCCATAACTTACAGGGAAATGAACATTTTTTTTCTGTTTTATCCTACACAATATATCCCCTTATGTATACTGTGAAGTATATTCAATTAAAATGGTGAAAAACTGAATAGTATGTGTCCATCGAGCCATGGTGCTACAGATATTTCTTCTGGTAGCAAGGTACATTAAAAAAGTTCCTCCTTGTTCTGTTGTATGAATCTTACCTTTTATTAAAAGGTAATATATTTTTTTTATTTAAAAAAAAATAATAGTTCTTTATGAAAATAACTTCAGCCTTCTTGTTTATTGTGTAAATCCCCAGCATCTGTGGTGACACAGCCAAGATGATGTAACAGAGACAAAGCATGGTATGGTTATGTTACACCATGTCTTCAGAAGTACATATTACTACAACAGTTCTTCTTTACTTTCATGTCATTCTTAGGTAAATTTTCCTGTTGTGTAAGAAAATAAATAAATTCAAATACAAATTTTATAGTAGCATAAGATCTGGAATTCAAACCTTAGCAGACTAAACAATGGAGTCAGTCTCAACTAAGTTTCAGGCTTATAAATTGCATTTGGCTGTAACTCCAGGAAAAATATACAAAAGTTAGGCAGAGTGGGTGGTTACTGTGAGGTGGGTATTGGTGTCTTTCGGGTGGTAAGTGATAGGACAAGGGGAAAGAGTCTCATGTTGCACCGGAGGAGGTTTAGATTGGCTATTAGGAAGAATATCTTCACTGAGGAGGTAGGTGACAAAGCATTGGAATGAGCTGTCCAGAGAAGTGGTGGAGTTCCAAATCCTGGAAGCATTTCTATTTGTGGACGCAACACTAAGGCGCATGGTTTTATGATGGGTCATGGTAAGTCAGGCTGATGGCTGGACTAGATGATCCTGAAGGTCTTTTCCAACGTAGATGATTGTATGAATCTATGATTCTAATAGGGAGCATTCACAGAGAAGATCACACTGAAGTTGAAGAGGCTGCAAAAGAATTATGGAGTACATGGAATCTACAACAAGTCTCCAGTATGTAAAAACTTATTTATCCACTGTTTGTTGTCTCTGGTAGCAGATACAGTCTTGTGCTAATGCTGAAGTGTGAGAATATGTTAGCAAGGAAAAATGTTTTCTGACGTGCCCAGATGAACTTTAGTAATGAATTTAAGGCTCCAACTTGACGACACTAAGCAAATTACTGTTCTGGTCTATGCAATACAGTCATGACTTGTAAGATAAACTGCACAGACCTTTTCATATTTCTCAAATTTCTCAACCCTGAATATGGCAGCTATTTACATGTTACTTCTTTTTAAAAAGATATTTCACTAGTCAAGGTAATATTTCTTGTTATGAAAGCACCTGCTTACATTTCAATGACTTCAGAGAGATGTAAGTATGTAAGAAAACACTTAAGCTCGTACTTGAATAGTTTTTTTTCTCAAGTGAGAAATTTAATTAATAAGTGTTAGATCTGTTCACGAATAAAATTAGACATGTTTCTAAATTTTTAATGAATTAGTTAATTGTTCTTTGATATTGCAAAATGATCCATTACTGAAACTAGTCTCATGAGTACTTTGAAGATTTATATTTCAGCCTTTCATAATACCAGAGCATTCTAAACATTGAGTACAGTTTATACATCATTTTCCCTTTTGTTACTAGAAATGGTTTCTGTCAATTTGAGAGAAAAAAAAAAAGAAAAAAAAAGAAAAAAAAATCAGTGCAGGAATGCGCCTTTTATCTTCCTATCAAACTATAAAATTATTCATTCATAATAAAAGGAATAAAATTATCTCATCTTTTTCAGATAATGAAATGTAGGCAAAATTCATGCTTTCGTCTTTTGAAAATAGAGACATATCTGAGAAAAAGCTGTTTCATGCAACTCTCAAAGCTATGAAGACAATATACAAAGTAAACAATAGCTCTTATTTACAGTATTTTATAAGCAGGCACACAATCTGAGTTTCAAGCTGACTGCTGTACCTCAATATTTCTGATGTGTTATTGTGAACCAGTATATTTATATCTACATCAAGTTAAAAGATATTTTAAATTCTATGAATAGTTGCTGTCCTATAACTGCTCTTTTTTCTCAAAGAGATCAAAATAGTATCTTTAAATTCCAGAGTTATTTCAAAGTTATCAGGTGACTGAAACATTTTTATTGACATGCTTGCTTTTCCAGACCAAGATTACATATTTTAGCACAAACTCTGGAATCCTTAGAAAAAAGAAAACAACCCTCATCATGTATTCTTCTGTTTTTATTTATACTCATACTAACCTTTATTAATATTATTTGTACTACTTTCTGTAGAAAATACAGACAGACTAACAAGAAAGTGAGAGAAAACATTCTCAAAAATCCACTGATTTTGGGGAATAGTGCTAATGTTTACTAAAAACATAGAGAAAAAAATGTGTAGGTAGTCTTTTTTTTTTTTTCTTCCCTTCTGATGACACAGAAAGGAATTCTCCAAAAATTTATTGCTTTGGAAAGATTATGTTGAACATTCTAAAATGGGCATTTGCATGCATGCATGTGGTTTGTATGTGTACATTTTTTTTACTATCACTGTCACCCCTACTGCTCATTAGGAACTGGGCAGCTCAAAAAGGCTGATCAAAGTATTTTTTAGTACTTCAGTTAGATGTAATGAAAGATTAGGACCTTCTAAAATCTCAAGAAAGATTAATATATTTCAAAATAGAAATAATGAGTGAGCAGAAAAGTTCTCTTTACATACTAAAAGATAATAGCTAAATTGAGAAAGTATCATTTTTTTTTATTTTTTTAGGCTTTTGTTTTGTTTTGTTTTTACTTTTCTTAATACTTCCCCATAGAACTGGTTTCATGGGAAAGTGTTTAAACTGTTCCACAACACTCCAAATGTATATAGAGCCACATGAACATAAAAACACTTGCAGCTGTACTATCTAATTCATAGCACCCAATCTTACTGTTTCAAGCAATAAATTAATTGACAGCTGGGATCAAGAAGTAATTACTGTCCACAGAATACCACATGTAAAAGAATTATGAGGAGGTTATGCTTTACAGAAATGCTGTATTTTATTTGATAGACCACTGCTTTGCTCTGGTCTAGAAATCCCTAAGGTTTCCTCATAATGGTTACCTCAGCTGTGGTGCTCAGCACTACTATAAGGATAAATATACTGGTGGGGTCTTTGTTCAACCTTCTCTTCTCTGCCCTTCTGCCATCCAAACTGCAGAAAAGTATTGTGACCCTTGAAGAAAGTCCTTAAAGAAGTAATCAAACCAGTAAGATGTCTGGTTCCAAGAACAGAGGCACCTAACAGTTTGAATCCATGCTGACTTATTTTGTCCCTTTCACTGAAGTTGCTCCATAGGAAGTATAGTGTCTTCTAATGTTATGACTGCACTGAGAGACATTTTTCACGAGGGATAAAAAATCTTCAAACTCTTAAGAGCTGCATATGCTTTCTTTGTAAACACTGAGTATGAATGAATGCTAATTTTTGTTTTTTTCAAGTTTAAAAGCGAATCTATGAAGTGTCTCACATGAGAAATTAGAATAGCTGTCCACCGGAAAAAAAAAAAAAAAAAAAAAAAAAAAAAAAAAAAAAAAAAACTAATTCATATAGCTTATAATTGATAAAGGTATTAAGAAAAAATAGTATCTAGAAAATCAGGCATCCAAATGACAGTGTCCAAACATCTGGATCTTGCTGCTGTTTCAGGCATCAAAACCATCATCAGTGTCCTTCAACTTATTCTTAAGATACCTGCAGTAAAGGCTGACAGTGGGAAAGCAGAAAAATCAGACCTTGAAATGTCAGGCTTTTGTTTTGGAATCCTTTTTCTGGTTTCAAGCACCCCACATTTTTTGTTAGTTTCCGTTAAGCCTATGAACGTTCAGTAACCCTGTAAGGCAGATCCTAGTTATCAGGGTACTCATACAACAGTTTTGGGGACGGGAGGGGAGGGGAGGGGAAAAGAGAAAAAGGAGGTAGGGTACCCCCATTATGACAGTTTTTTTTAAAAAAAAAAATCTTTAAAGTTTCTATGACAGCTTCCATAATAATCCTAACTCTGCCAGCACAGTGGTGATGAACCCTCCTGTTCCCACAAAGAGTGTCTTTTCAGACATGCTGTCATGTGAATTGGAACTGTTAAAATACAGCCGTTGTGATGGCACTGTTCTCATAGCATTCATCCCTACGTAAAAGCAAAATCAGTGGTCCTGGATAAAGACTAAAGAAGCAAAGATGCTAATGGCTGCTAATCTGTTCTTTTTGTATCTAAGAGTCTAACCTGCAACTTCACGTTCAGTTATGTATATTGGAAAAGCAGTGAATGTTTCTGAAATAAATTTTTTGTGAGTTAATTTCTATTGAAATGGTTTGTTTCCCCTTACCCTCTTTGATAATGTTTATGATTCATGATTTTGAAGATTAAGGAAACCCAGGCTAGTTTTCATGCCATAAATTAAAGCCATCTGTAACAATTCATGACTCTGGTTTCACACAGTGGAAAAAAGAAGGCTGTCATTGTTGCTGTCCTTTGCAGGCTGGGGTTGATGTGTAACAGCAGGTGCCTTTGAAAGAAATGTTGTTGGCGCCTGTAAAGGCAGACTGCCCAAAGCTGCATCTTTTTTTTTTTTTTTTTTCCCCTTTCCTTTTTCTTTTATTTAGGAAAAGGCCATTGTTTCTTTTGTTACCAGTCTGTCAGGAGAAATCTTTGCAGAACAGCTCAAGAAGATTAAAAGGCACAAAAGGTTTAAGAAACATGGCTACAGTGAAGGGTTCATGGATGTTACAGGTCATTGGTTGCACTTAAATATATTTATACTTGAATATTGTCCCCATGATTGTCTAAACCTAGCAATCATAAAATTTTAAGATAATCTTTGACTATAGTACTTTTTTTCCACTATTATTATTATTACCATCTCTTACAGGAGTATGAAATGCAATATTTTTGGAAATTTGGTTCCCATTTCTCTGTTCAAGCTGATGTTGCTAACCAAGATTCAAGGTAATTACTACTCTTGCTTGCCAAATCTGCAAATAGCAGGATTCAGTATTCTAAGATGCATCAATTAGAGGGAAGTTTGCATGCATCATTTGAAATTGTTAATAGTGAAAGTATACTGATGCTGATATGTTGTACTGGTGTCAAAGCATTTTGTTCCAATAAAATCAATTTCATTTCTGTGTCAAAGCATTTTGTTCCAATAAAGTCCTTTCATTTCTTCAGGATTTTTTTTCAATACACTAAAATATGATGTTAAGTTTAAACAACAATCAAATGAAAATCATCAAACTGATATGAATAAAACTAATCATTTCAATCTCATGAAAATGAAATGCTGTAATACTTACATAAGTGAGAGATGTTTGATTTTTCTCCTTGCTGTTTTTTTTTTCTTTAGAGTTAGTATATCATGACAAAAAAGAATCTTTCAGCAAAGCTGTCTTGTCAATGGGACAGAAGTTTTTCTCTGTTCGTAGTTTGCAGTGTGTTATCTAAGTATCTTCAGTTCTAGGTTTCTCAAGTGAAGAGTCTCAGTTTTTATCCTTTTGTCTATTGTTTTCCCCGCTGTTACCTTTCTGATCCCTCTACCTTTGAAATAGCGTTGAAACAGTGCACCAGCTATGAATGACTTCTTAAAAGCAAAATGTCCAAAGTCAAATCATGGCAAAGGACTATGTTGAAAGAAGAATGTAATGTAACACTTTTTTTTTTTTCTGGATTCTTCTGAATTGTTCAGGAATCAGTTTAAGGCATTATGATTGGTAGAAATCGTTATTCCTCTTGTAGTACTGATGAGCTGCCTCTAACATAATATGAAACACAGAAGCCTTGTCTTTTCCATAATTAGGTGAAAAGTCAAAGGTCCATGGAGAGGGTGAAAAATTTATCAGAAATGAAATTGTCAGAATTTTTTGACATTTCTATTTTAATGACATTTAAGTGACTTGGGAGACCATGTCACAAAGATTTAATTTAAAACAACACAGAACAAACAACAACAAACTATGAAAGAAGGGATAATTACAATAAATACTTAATTTGATTTGATTTTTTTGACTAGTTCTAATCCTCTACAGTAAGTGCTTCTGCTTCCATCCAGTATTTTACTTGTCAGCAGATGTTCAAAGGGAAGTGCAGTCCCCTGTACTTTGTAGCTGACATCAGGGAGTATGTTCATAGTTATGTAGAATAATATCACACAAGAAAGTGACATACTGTGCACAACATCAGGCATTGGAAGACACTGCATTTGCTTGCTGATATATTATACCTCTCTCAATAAACTGGTAAAGTATGAGAGGTGCATCATCTAAAGTAGGCTGCCTAGAATATCCTACAGCACAAAAGAAAAGTATGCAGGGAGCTGCTCAGATATCCTTCTTTCTCTGCTAGAGCTATCAGAGTCTTTAAGATTCTTTTAGGCAAAAGTGTTTTCTGCTACTCAGAATAAAACATTTTCTAGAATTAACCTTTCTCATGAAAACTGCATTGCTAGCTGGAATTATGTGTTTCTTTCTGTAGCAGCTGCTTGCATGTTGTGGCCCTTTCCATAATCGGAATCAGGCAACAAGTTGCCATAATTTTAAGATGAATCCATGGAACAGCTGCATACAATATCTGAGAGTGAAAAAGAACAGCAGTGAGTTGGAATAACCAGTCCTTGAGACAGCAAAAGCATAGTAACATCTGTATAGAACCTTGTAGCAGCCTTCCAGTACCTAAAGGGGGCCTACAAGAAAGCTGTTATTGATAAAACTACTTTAAACTAAAGAGTGTAGATTTAGATTAGATATTAGAAAGAAATTCTTTACTATGAAGGTGATGAGGCCCTGGAACAAGCTGCCCAGAGAAGCTGTGGATGCCCCATCCCTGGTCATGTTGGATGGGGCTTTGAGCAACCTAGGACAACTTGGTTGTGTCCCTTCCTGTGGCAGGGGGTTGGAACTGGGTGATCTTTAAGGTTTCTTTCAATCCAAACCATTCTACAACTGTGTGATCTATGAGGTTATCTAACCTGGCTCATACCATCCTAACCCCACATTTTTACTGTGGTTTTGATTTGCACTGTTCTGTGTTCTATACCAGATGTGTTCTAACAGAATAGAAGATTGGTTTCTCTGTACTTAATTGTATTCTGTAGTCTGGGAAGGCATTTGGACAGAAGTCCAAACTGATTCTGAACTGGCATTTTAATGATTTGGAAGTTGATGAATCCACAGAATTCAACCCAAACTGCTTAGCCCACTAGGAGCACTCCTGCTGTATGTATAATCATACAGCAGCTTGGCATTGTGATAACTGAGGCAAATGTGGTGGGATGGATTAAATAGTATTGTTCATGTATCCTGAGATGAGTGAAAACACACAGTACACAAAGGCTGAGATGTTACTGAGCTCAGCCTCAGCAGCTGGTACAGCCCTTCTCCTTGGGCTCTCAGAAGGTTGCAGAGCAGCTCCCACCACATGGTGGCTTTAGACACAGTATCCAACTTGCAGTACCCCATGCTATTGGGCTAGAAACCCTTTTCCACAGTAATCTCTCAAACTGTGTCTAATCTTGACCCTGAAGATCTTCATTATGTGTCTAGAGAGAATGTTTCAATTAAAAAACAAAAAACTTACTGACAAAATTTTCATTTAGCCAATTCATAAAATCCAATATTTTTTTGTGAATAGAGTTCAGCTGTGACATATTTGACTTAAAAGACTTCTTCATGTAAAAGAAAGCTTTGTTTGCCACTGCCTTTCACTAACGCTACTTGAAAATTGGAGGCACCTGTTACACTCTTTTCCTTTCCAAATCTGACTTTTTAAATCTCTTTTCACAGCAATGCAAGCTGCTGTGAAAATCTACCTACCTACATAGTAGTTAGTATACATTCATGTTGGGCTCTAATGAAATATATTCCAAACCACCAAGAGAGAAAAATGGAGAAGGAGGGTGACATTGAGATGCTTCCAACCATATTGCAGAGTGTAAGTATGTTCTCTCAGAATAATCTTTTGTCACCTTGAAGGTCATGGTAAATGTAGCACAATGTAAAAAGTAAATGCAAAAATACAGTTTATTCATAAAATAAATCTATTTTAAAGTGGACAATACTGTAGAGACAGACTGAGATAAAGAAAAAGACACTTGCCTGTTGCTCCTTCTCTCAAAAATCAGGAAGCTGTTCACCCTGGGTACTATCCAAAAAACACTGTGTTTTTTAGGATATCTACAGAGCAAGTGATTTATTTAAGCCCTGCATATTTGGATGTTCTGTCACTGAAAAGGTCACTGATTTAGACATACTCACTTATGTTCAATATACTCATTCATATTTAATACAAACTGAGTTTTTACTCAGGTTAAAACATCCTTTTCACCTACCTATTAGTATTTTTTTATTATAATTAATTTATATTTATATTTTTTATCTTAACTTCATTAGGACATTGTAATACCTATTCTCCAAACAGTGTATTAACTTTCTTGGAACCTGATGAGCCATTTTTAGACAAAATAACATTTTATTCCTTCTATAGCAATACTTAAACTGTTGTACAGCCCTTATCTGACACTGAGCCTTACAATTCTACTAAAAGGCAGGTTGATTCAGCTTTATTTAGCAAATCGCACACACAGCTTTTTAACAACATGTGGGCTGAGACCAGAGGTACTAGTAGTTTATCACTTTCAACAAAGGACTAATTTAGGATAACTGGTTTGAAAAGCATCATTTGAGAGATACCAATATGATAACACGGCTCCCCATGTCAGTCATTTTTCAGAAAATAATGTATTTTTCTTTAAAAAAAAAAAAAATATATATATATATGTATATATATATATAGTGCTTTTTTTAATACTGTATAAGGAAAGTAAAATCAAACGAACTGTTCTCAAATGAAAATTTTGCAATATGCTCTTTAAGAAAACCAATGTTAATTACAGGCCATGCAAAATTATCATATTTTATTATGGAACATAGCAGCCATTTCTTCATAGTCAATTCAATATTTTTGCTCAAGTTTAAATTGATTACTTGGAAAATGAATGAAAAACATTTTTTAAATTGAATTTCAAGGCAGCTGGCTGCTTAACAGGAAAGATGAGTAGCAGGCTAGTAATGCTTGAGAGGTTCTCCAGAATCTTGAAAGCATCCAAAAGTATGATGATTATAAATTTTTACAAGTTTTATGTAATTATGCATGACATTTAATAGAAATCTTCCAAAGTGGCTGGCTGAAGCTTATCTGAGCTCAAGTGAAATTAACTGTTAAGAGTACACTTCAAAAAGAAACCTTCCTTGTTTTGTATATCTGATATTACAACAGTAATTTTGACAAAGATAATCAAATTGTGACTAAAATAACCTGTGAAATAGAAGCTGTTTTTAATTAGTTATTTGGAAGTTTGATTTTGTTCTGGTATTTATCCTCAATTTAAGTTGGTGAAATCTTAGTCTTTGATGCAGATATTCTGGGTTTTGATGTCACTCTCTTAATGCCTTATCTTCCAAGCTTTAGCTATATTAAAAAATCTTGTTTTGATTGCATCATTAAAAAATGGAGCTATTGGTCTCAATCTTCATTAGTTTTCTGTCTTAATAACAATGCAACAGAATGAGGGTCTACAGAAATAGGTTTAGCATTGAGTGTGCTTAACTAACGGAGTCAAAATGCTATTACTTCACTCCCCCCCCCCCCTTTTTTTTCATCCGTAATCCTAACAGCTATTTTAAAACAGAATTGTCGTCATCATAAAAATGAATCTTTTCACCTCAGACAGGGTCTATTATTTAGTGATACAAAGATTCTACATAAATCTAAACAAATTACAGAAAGTACATGAGAACTTTTTACTGTTATCATTGTTTAATCACCTTGAAGCAGAGACTACATACAAGAGAACATTAGCCTGCATGAAACACTTTTGCGAAAAATCTGCATAACCTTCTATTCTGTTATAATACGACAAGCTAAACTGTTGAAAGCATTCCCAGCCCTTCTTATCTAATATTCCCGTAGCAAATTCTAAACCTAATTACACAGTGTAAATTGTTTATTACAGTCCTCAATCCTTCTTGCATTTGAACAGTAAAAAAAACACAGATCAATGAGAAAGTTAAATTACCTATATTACTTATATAGTTAATATTTAAGTATTACCTTTGTCTCCTTAATATCAGCAGTAAAGTTAACATTAGCAGATGGAAAATGTGGGAGTATTAATAGTGAAAGGGGTTTGAAGGTTCACAGAATGGTTTACTGAAGAAAATCAGAGTAGATAGTATGAAATAATGGCTAGAAATGGAATATAAAAAATACTACTGTTGAATGCTTTGATGTGAATCAATAATGGAAGGGATTTGGGGTAATTATACAACTTCACAAGCAAAGAGTACAATTTTGCAATTAGAGTAGTTCTTACATGCATAATCACTTTTCTTCTTAGGCCTGTTAATAGCAAGTTTACTGTCAGCTGACCCAGCTAGGCTTCTGCATGTAGTGGTGAGGCAATCTGTGCTTGTGTGGGTGTGTATACCCTATACATGTGCCTGCCCTGGGTAACCATGAGCATGCTTATCAAGTGTAATGGGACTACAAAGTAAGTGTCCACAGAACCCTTCTGCTATGGAGGATCTTGTTTCTTCTTCCTATGCTTCCCTTAGCTTTTGTGAAATTCTGTTATTCTGGCTACTTTGTCTGTCTACCATGAGAATTTATGTTGCAAATTACAGTTGTGTGCAATCCTCATTTTCTTCAAGAAATCTAAGCCCCCCATAGAAAATACCATTAATCTACAATTCATCATTGTCATGTCTTCCCAGTCCCTTCCCAAAAGGAAACATATGGGAAATGTGTCTATTTTCTTATTTTGAAAAATTGTTCTTCTGCACTTTCAGGATTAGAGCATAAATGCCTGGGAATATTAATTAGTGTATTGGCCTCCATCAGTACTGCCAATGAAGAATATTACTTCCAAATTCCTGCTCAGGACTTTGAAGGCAGTAAAAAAAATGCTTCCAAAACAGTTCATCCAAGGTTTTTCAATGCCTTTTACAGACTGAAGAATAAAGTCTTGAGAGATTAATTACTGCTGCATGTATATTAAAGTAGTGCAGCTCACAAGTGTCTCACTTGAAGTCTTGAAACTTCCATTTAAGGTACTGCAAATTATTCAGATTTAACAGATGCTGTTAGTAAATAATAAGTCATTTGACTTAAATCCTTCCTGAAATACATTGGCAGAAGTCCCAGTTATTTTATTTGGTCCATACGTATGTTGTGGTGAAGGTTTGTCTTCTAGTTTAACATTCCTGACATTATCCACTTATCCAACTGTGGCAAATATCTTGGTTGGTGGGTATTTTTCCAGAAGTCAAATATTTTAAGTTAGTCTAATGCTATAGGCACACATTGTAAATTCCTTTTGTGGGGAAACTGTTATTCCCTTGAAATAAAATGTGCAAAGATAAAGCCTAAAATAAGTTTCATATTTTACAGTCACGTTTACCTACTTTGTGTGGATGTTTGAGCAGACTTAAGGCTGGAAGGAGACCCTAAATAAAGGAAACAATTGTGACATTTTAATGCCAGCTGTTACACCGTGTGTTATAGCTAACTCCAATTGGAAAATGCAGCTCTTACCATATTTCATTGAGTCAACTGAACAACTGAAAGCTTTATAAATGTCAAACTTTAAAATTCAAAATTAAATGCCAGCTGAGTGTCTGCACACTCTAAGATTGTGTGTGTTTGCAGGGGGGTGGACAGCATATGTGGAAAGAGTGTCTGAAAACAGAAGGGTCTAATTCTGTAAGGAAGACCAGTTTCACATTTAAAACATGCTTCCCTCACTTCTCTGGTTATTATAAAATGTATTCTAGTTTCTGCCCGAAATACATTCATTTTACTCTTTTGAATAAATGAATGAACTAATTTAACATATACCATTGCAGCACCAGGTTTTCTAGGTTAATTAACACAGCATCTTTCATTTCTCTGCTCCTGTGATCATCACTGTAACTCTTCTCTGTTCCCATTCAAGGTTGTGGTTAGCCACTATTGTCTGAACAGTGCCTCCAGTTAGTAAAACTCCAATTCAGCCAATCTCAGGAAGAGGTCTTCTCCCTTATGGTCTCCATAAAGGGAGAAGAAGAAGAAGGTGCTGAGAGCAACCAACACCCTCTGGCTGACTGACTGGGGACTACACAGCAGCGGTAGCAGTGGCTTACTGGCAGTGAGCTTAGGTTTAACATTCAGTGCAACTACACCTGAGATTCAATACATCTTCCTTGAACATGATGAACCTGCATTATATGCAGCATTCCAGTTGATATATTAGGAGTGCCTGCTCCAATGACATTAATACTTCCATATTTCTTTGTGAAATATCTTGCCTGAAAAATCCTAGGATTACTTCTGACATTTTCATGGCTACTTCACAGTGATGGTTCATAGTAATCTTATAATTGACTAATACACCTAGATCTTGCTCTTCCTCTGACATTTCCAACTAATGACTTCCCATGTGAAGGAGGAAATTCTTGTTATTAATCCCAAAAAGCATGACCTTGCACTCTGCTATGAAATCTCTTGCCATTTCCTTGTTCCAGTCCATAGTCTTTTTTTTTTTTTAATTTATTTTACTTTTTTTTTTTTCCAGAATAAAATATTCTGATGTTTTCCTGTATTGACATTCTTTCTACTTTACGTAATGAACAGAATTAGCAGACTAAATTTAATAGCAGGGTCTGAATAACTTAGAACCTAACACTGACCTTTCAGAAACTTTGCTAGTAACAGCCATTGAGTCTGATATAACACTTTTTAAGATGAGTTATTGTTTTCTCTAATGTAGTTTGTTCCCTTCCTGTTAAATAGATGTTCCTAGTCTAGCAAATCCTTATCAAATAAATATCTTTTTTTTTTTCTTTTTTCCAAATAAAGATATCTGATAAATGTCACAACCTACATGTGCTAAAACCATGTTTGCTTTTTGTTCTGCTTGTCATTTACCGATACTTTATTTCAACATTTGTTCTGTAGTTCTGGATACTCAATAAAGAGGTCTGTAACATCCATGCTCATTTTTTCTACCCTTTTTAAGACATTTCTATTCTCATAATGTAAGATATCCACAGTGTGGTTTGTTCTTTAAAAATCCTCACTACAGTTTGGCACAGTCTCTTGTTCAAAACAGAGGTACCCAAACCATCCTGCAGATTGCTTGCACCAAAGGCTAAACAGAAGCCAGACTGGCCCAGTGCCAGTAATTCCTTGTAAGATAAAGACACTTTGTGAGCACTGAGAGGTGGCCTAAAGGAATTGGAGGTGGCCTAAGAAAACTGCTTTGCTTCCCACCCCAGTGGGGGTAACCGAGTAATTCCCTTTGCTTGCAATGTTTTGGAACTCCCTGGGTGGAAAAGCACTTTCTTCACTTACAACAAAAAGTCTTATTAAAAGTCAATAAATATTCAGCTCTTTTAAGAGACTTTTTATGCTCTTGATAACTGTATTTGTTATGCATAGAGTTCCTGTGTATGCCCAAAGGATACATCTTTACAGCAAGATTCTTGACCATTCACATCTTTATCTTAAAGTTAAAGGAAAGGAAAACTCTAGTCTTAGCATTACCACAAAGAGGTCAATTTAATTGGTCCCCAGATGATATTGCACTATTCAAGATGAAGTGGAACTTGTTTGCACTGTAGTTCATCTGGAATCATGGTAATTGTGTGAAGTGAACCTGAAAAGCTAGGTGAATTGTACAGGTTGCGAACTCTAGCTAGCAAGCTCTAGATCACTAAAATAACAACAATTGAAGGCATGCATTGCATTTAGTTATACTGCACAGAGAACTTATGCTGCTTCTTGGAAAAAAATAAATAAGTAAATAAAACAACTTTGTATTCTTTCACAAACTTTTTTTTCTATAAATAATAAAATTAGTTTACAATAATATTCGGAAAAGACATTATTTGTAATCTAAAATTAGAGAGAAATAGCTCTTAAAAACATCCTGTCCAATTAGGATGTGGTATCAGCTGGGGAAAACAAAATCAAAAACTATACCCCAGGCATCTATATACTATACTTCTTCAAAGTTTACATAGGTTCCGGTTCTGGCAGAATTTCTGAACAGAAAGATTTGAATTATCTTTAATTATGATTTCGTATCTAAGTCATCTTAACATGTAAGCCGTCTCTTGGGGTTTAGTATGACTTTTGTTAGAATAAATTCTTTCTCTACCCACTTCAGTGATATTTCTTAAATGTGAATTTTTAACATAATAAATGCAATGAGAGAGTGCATATTTACTTACTATTTGTCTTTAGGATGTTAAGAAAGAATAAATCTCTATCTTTGTTCATGGAGTAAAAAATAGGCACTTGCTTTACGTGAAAGTACAGTCTGAACAGAATTTCTACTCAGTATCTTTGAAATATTTTATGGTTTATATTTGTTGGTTATGAAGTCTAAGTTAAATATCACAGAAATGTAGATGTATAATTTTCCCTGCCCCAAGGCAACTACTTTTTTTTTTTTTTTTTAGGCAACTATAAGGATTATGGAGAATGACTAAGAAAATTAATTAAAAACTGACTACACACCAAGGGTTGTAATTTACAGTCCATCAGGTTAAAAATATTTTCCTTAGTTCAGAGCATGTTCCACATGTGTGTTAAAACTCAAGAAAATTGGATTCAACCCTATATATTATATTTCACTTTTTCATTAAAATTTTATTTAAATGCTATCATTAAGTGGAACATTTATTTAGACATTAAAGGAAATTATGTTGAAAATGCAAATGATCTGTTTGACACCAAAAGGGGAAAGGGGCGGTAACAGTTTTAATTAAAAATTCTATCATAGCAGCAACTTAGAAGTATAGCACAGACACTTTATTAAATTACAAAGTATTTGGTTAAAAGCTATTCACTATGTTATGTGCTAAATCATCCACCTCTACACTAGATCCGGTTTCTACATAGTAAGTGGAAAAACTCCGACTGCAGAAGGTAACAGATATAATTTATGACTTCACCATAGTTTCCTCAATGGAAGAAAGGCATTTAGCTGGGCTTGTTTGATGCTCTAGCTAGACAGACCTACAAGGAATAAAGCAGAATACACAAGTACAGCTGTTGCCCTATGTACTGCTCTTTGGCTGTCTCGACCAAGATTGTATATAGGATGCACCTGCTTTCTTCCACTCTCAGAGCAGTTAGACGAGCAGTTAAAGTGCTGGCATTATTTTCCATTTATGCTGTGATGAGTTTGTTTTGCCTGCCTTGCTTTAGAGGAAGGGTAATGCTTTCTTATGGGAAGAAGCCATCAGTATCACACTAAATTGGTATTTAGCTGAGGAAGACAGAGTAAACTGAAGAAGCTTTGTGTACATTTGGAGGTGTTTGGGATTTCAGGGCCTGAATACAGAATCACAGAATCACAGAATGGTTGAGATTGGAAGGGACCTCCAGAGATCATGTAGTCCAACCCCCGGCTCAAGCAGGGTCACCTAGAGCATGTTATATAGGATTGCATCTAGGCAGGTTTTGAATATCTCCAAAGGAGACTCCACAGCCTCTCTGGGCAGCCTGTTCCAGTGCTCACCTGAAGTTCTTCCTCATATGACGATGAAACCTACTGTGGTTCAATTTATACCTATTATCCCTTGTCCTATCACTGGCCACCACTGAGAAGAGTTTGGCCTCATCCTCTTTACATTGTCCCCTCAGGTATTTATAGAGGTTGATAAAATCCCCTCTCAATCTCCTCTTCTCTAGGCTAAACAGGCCCAGCTCACTTAGTCTTTCCTCATAGGACAGATGCTCCGATCCCTTAATCATCTTCATGACTCTACGCTGGACCCTCTCTAGAAGTTTTACGTCCCTCTTGTACTGGGGAGCCCAGAGATGCATACAGTATTCCAGGTGTGGCCTCACCAATCAAAACAATTGATAGTTGAGGCAGGATGAGAACTCTGTTCTCTGTTCCATATGTGGCAGAAGTATTTGGGCTCAGAACGAATCTCACATGTCTAAGGGTTAAAAAAAAAAAAAAAAAAAACTTCAATTATTTCTCCCCATTTCTGCCATTGACATTGGACTATGGTCTAGCATAAGTACTTTCATATTTGAATGTTGTTTTTCTTCCCTTCTTAGCCTTTATCTATCTTTCCA
This sequence comes from Anas acuta, assembly GCF_963932015.1. Lineage (NCBI taxonomy): Eukaryota > Metazoa > Chordata > Aves > Anseriformes > Anatidae > Anas > Anas acuta. The sequence continues at coordinate 77,510,438 of NC_088980.1, forward strand.
TTTGAACTGTAATGCTTAGGAGGAGTGTCTCATGGTATGTGTAGTTATAGAGCGAGCGCAATGAACTGTCTTGTTAGCTGGGACCTACATATGGAGATGTAATATCAATAATTAATAGTAAGCAACCGTGGTTCATGAACCATGCCTGATTCCTGATTCATTAGAACTAAAATGTATCCTAACTTTAACGGGATTCTCGAATCCCAATAGACAGGCCATACAAACCTACCAGCAGTTTGACTATTTCATACCATCATTTCATTTAATCTTTCCAGGACTAAGTGACCTCGTGCGCATCAGCAAAAGAAATACATTGACATCAGCAAAATCTAGGGCAGTGTGAACTGTACCCTAGCTGGTAAAATATTGTCTGAGGAATTCTTAATTCCTGTAGCAGTTCATAGTGCAGTATAAATCAAATAAAATTGTCACAGGACATGGAAGTGACTTTTTTTTTTTTTTAAATACTTTGAAGGGCTGAACCATTTCTTCTCTATTCAGATAGACTAATACAAATCTTCAGTGTTTCTTATTGACTAAACTTCTTAGCAGTAAATCCAACAGCTGGAAACAGTGGAATTGAGGTAGAATTTGGTTGTCTGAATACAGGCATCCTGCCTCATCCCAATCTTCTATGACTCTGCCATCTGGGTAACTTGCTAATGAGAAACAGATTTGAGCTGGGGAAAATACATTTAATTTATTGCCAATTAAAAATAGAACTGGATAATGAGAAAAA